>NC_069501.1:969011765-969311765 GCF_027579735.1 Bombina bombina | reverse complement strand
ATCCCTCCCCTCCAGTCATTCTCTTTGCCTACGATAGTGATAGGAAGAGGTAAAGTGAGGTGTTAGATTAGATTCTTCAATCAAGAGTTTATTATTTTTAAAGTAGTACAAGATTGTGTTGCTTTGTTCTAGGGTGTAGCCGTAGTCCATATCAGTCTCTTCAGTAGAGCTTTTGGTGGCTTTAGCGCAATGTGAACTTGCGGGACATAATTCTTACTGCATCTCCCATGTAATTGTTTGCTGCCTTTACCAAGAAAATCTGAGGGATATTACTCAGAACTTTTGTTTTAAATTACAGGTCCATGTGAGGGAGAGGACCTCGCAAACCTGGGAACTGCCTTACTGTCCGGCAGGAGATAATGAGGTAAGTGCTAACTTTATTCTGGGGGTGAAGTAAGGAGACTCAGATGAAAGTTGGGCACTTCATTTTTATTTATTCCTCATTGGATTTAGCCTTATCATCAGAGCCTTACAGATAGATTCCCTCAGAGTTTTAGGGAACATTTTGGGACAGTTAAACGCAGGCACTGGGGCTGTATGGGGCATAGGCTCTCATTTCATAGTTGATGAGCTATACATTAGAACAAGCTCCGTGTGAAGTAATGTATGGGACTTGTGTTTTTTCATCTCCTGGCGGTTTATAAGTAGCCGACCGGGAGATCACATATTGTCATAACGGATGATTTGCCATCACTGAAGAGCTATACCTCAGATAAGCTCAGTGTGAGGCAACAGTTTAGATGCAGACTGTTGGGGCTGTATGGGAACATAGGCTTTCATTTCAGCCATAACGAAGCCATCACTGCAGAGCTATACATCAGATAAGCTCAGTGTGAGGCAATACATGTGACTTGTATTATCTTCCGTCGGTTTAATGATAGCAGACCGGGAGATCTCATATTGCCACAATTGTTGATTTGCCATAATCGTTGAGTGGTATTTCAGAATTAGCTCAGTGTGAGGCAATGCATGGGACTTACGTTCTTATTTCCCGGCGGTTTAACAATAGCCGACTGGGAGATCTCTTATGGCCACAATTAATGTGCTTTGCTTGAACGAGCTCAGTGTAAACACGTGTTTGATGCACAGCTAGTTTAGCCTTGTAAAGCGACTACATGATTCCACGTTGGTTTATTTTTCTCGGACTAGAAGTTGTTCAGTTCGTTATTTGACTCCCGAAGACCATTTTACTAAGTAAGATATGATGGCGACCGGGAGAGGATTATGTTAACGCCCACGATGGGCAGAGTTATGTGTGGCGCCAATTTAGTTGCACACCACTTTGTTTGTTCTTCCTGGTATCGGAAGATTTAGTGGAGAGTGTTTATCTCATTAAGGTGACAGTATTGCACCGGACAGTGTTTCAAAAGGGTTTAGTCCGCAATATTTAACCCCTTTCTGCAGAAATAAAAAGTTGGAGTCTAAAATTAAGAGACAGTAACGTTTTTTTGGGGGTTACTTTTATTAATTGAATTTCAGCTGTTTATTGCTTAATTCAGCCTTGTATCTTAAAATGGAACAAGTGCACACATAACATAGTTACTTTTAAAATTTAAATAGACAGTAACGTTTTTTTATGTGTCAATTCTCATTAAAAAATTACACTCTTTTTCTGAACCTTATCCTTTTACGGCGTGATGTTTAGGAGTCTGTTGACAAGGGTCACTTTATGCCACAAATTTCTCCTATAGTGCCCACAAAATGTTATGGCCCACATGCAGTGCCCTGCGCTTCCTCACACACTCCGTCCGGAGTTACTCTGCATCTCATGCATTATATGTTTTTCCCACGTGGAAGAAAACATTATTAGAGGACTTATTTTCAATCGTTTAAGGCGATGGATTCAGTAGTTGCTATTTCGAATGGTTCTTCCCTGTTAGAGGAAGATACTTCGGCATTATATGAGAGAAAATTCTCAGTCTCAGATGAATAATATATTTTTGATCCTGAGGTTGTTTTTCTTTCAGTTCTTTAGCTTTAACACCTCCATTTGGTACTTTAGGAGGTTTTAGCTATCCTGGACAACTACGACTATACCGGTGTAATCTATCCTAGTGCGTCCAGTAAATTATAAGGAATGGAAAAGACCGCATTCCCTATATTTAAAGAGATGTTTCACATAGCCAACTCAGCTATGGAGGCTGGGCAAACATTCCCTAGGGTGGAAGGAGTAGTTTTTAGCTTAACTAAGAGAACTACTATGCCATAAGAGGATAGTTGGATTTTCAAAGGTCCTATGGACTAAAATTAGAAAAGGGATGTACACCAGGGCTTACAATGGCATCCAACTGTGTACTTTACTACCGTCACTAGTGTGACGGCATATTGGTTTGATGCATTGTCTGATGCTATTAAGTCAGAAACTCTCCTGGATAAATTCCAGGATAGGATAAAGGCTTCAAATTGGCTAATTCCTTTATTTTAAATTCTTCCCTTCAATTTATCAGAATGGGAGCATTGGTTTCAGATTTCTCTGTTCCAGCTCAGAGCCTTATGGTTAGAGCCTTGTTCTACGGATATATGCTCTAAGGCTAAGCTTTTAACGATTCATTACAAGGGGAAGACCTTGTTGGAACCTGGCTTGACGGAAATAATCTCCTTTGAAATTTTAAAGAATTAAAAAAAAAAAAAAAAAAAAAGAAGATCCAAATAGCCTGCTTCTGAATCAAAGACAACATGAAGGACATGCCCCTGATCCGGGATCGGATCTTGTAGGGGACAGACTTTCAGTCTTCGCTCAGGCTTGGGTTCGAGATGTTCAGAATCCCTGGGCAATAGAAACTAGTGTCCCAAGGATTCAAATTGGAGTTCAAGAGTTTTCCTCCCAGAAGCAGATTTCTGGTTTCAAGATTATCTGCAGATCAGACAAAGGGAGAGGCGTTCTTACACTGCTTTGGAAACCTCTCAGACCTGGGAGTGATTGTTCCAGTTCCACTATGGGTACAGGGTCTGGGTTTTTTGTCCCAATCGGTTTGTGGTTCCCAAAGAAGAGGGAACCTTCAGAACACTTTTAGATCTCAAGAGTCTAAACAAATTTCTTGCGTACCGTCCTTCAAGATGGAAACTATTCGTTCCATTCTTCCCTTGATCCAAGAGGGTCAATTTATGAAAACGGTGGATTTAAAGGACGCGTACCTTCATGTGCCATTCTCAGGAATCGTCTCAAGATTCTAAGGTTTGCCTTTCTGGACAAATGCTTCACATAGACATGGTGTTATCCTTCCTGCAATCTCACGGGTGGAGGGTAAATTTGGAAGAGAGTTCCTAAGTCCCATTCATAAGGGTAATTTTTTGAGGAAACATAATAGATTCCATATCAATGAAGATTTTTCTGACAAAATGTCAGGAAATCAGAGTATCGATACTTGTCCAATGTCTAGTCATTCAACTCATTCCTCGGCCTTCAGTGGCTCAGTGCATGGAGGTATTCGGGCTGAGGGTGTCGGCAATGGACATCATCCTGTTTGCTCGGTTTCATCTCAGATCTCTGCATTTAAGCATGCTCTGGCAATGGATCAGATATTATACAGATTTGTCTTCTCGAACACCACTGGAGCAGGAGACAAGGGATTCTCTTCAATGGTGTTGTCTCTGGATCATCTATCCCAGGAAACCTGCTTTCGCAGACCATCTTGGTTGATTGTGACTACAGACGCCAGCCTTCTAGGGTGGGGAGCAGTCTGTGGATCTCTAAGGGCTCAGGGGGTTTGGACTCAGCCAGAGTCTGTTCTTCTTATAAACATTCTGGAACTGAGAGCGATCTACAATGCTCTTCTGGCCTGGCCTCAGTTAGCCTCAGTCCAGTTTCTCAGGTTCTAGTCAAACAAAATAACGTCAGTGACTTTCATCAATCATCAGGGAGGAACGTGGAGTTCTTTGGCGATGATAGAGGGGTCAAAAATAATTCAGTGGGCAATGGCCCACTCTTGCTGTCTGACGGCGATCCACATTCCAGGGGTGGACAACTGGGAGACGGATATTTTGAGCAGACAGACTTTTCATCCGGGGGAGTGGGAACTCCATCCGGGAAGTGTTATCCAGTTTTTTTCCTCCGTTGGCTTTTCTTCCTCAGGTAATTGCTCGAATCAAGCAGGAGAGGGCATCTGTGATCCTCATAGCACCGGCTTAGCCTCGCAGGATTTGGTATGCAAATCTGGTGGACATGTCATCTCTGTCACCTTGGAGACTTCCGTTGAGGAAGGACCTTCTAATCAAGGGCCCCTCCTTCTCTCAGATCTGGTTTCTTTGAAACTGTCTGCTTGGAGATTGAACGCTTAATGTTATCCAAGCAGGGTTTTTCTGACTCGGTCATTGAAACCATGATTCAGGCTCGTAAGCCTGTCACTAGAAAGATTTATCATAAATATCTCTATTGGTGTGAATCCATGGACTACTCATTGAGTAGAGTTAGGATTCCTAGAATTTTGTTTTTTCTCCAAGAGGGTTTGGAGGAAGGTTTATCGTCAAGTTCCCTAAAGCGTCAAATTTGTCTTAGTCTATTTTGTTACACTAACATCTGGCAGATGTCCCAGATGTACAATCATGTTGTCAGGCCTTGGGCAGGATCAGGCCTGTGTTCATACCAGTTACTCCTCCATGGAGTCTGAATTTAGTTCAAGGGGCTCCGTTTGAGCCTATGATTTCCTTAGATCAGTGATTTTTAACCTTTTTTTTGCCGTGGCACACTTTTTTACATTAAAAAATCCTGTGGCACACCACCATCCCAAAATAAAAAAAAAATCACACATTGTAGCCTAATACAGCATATATATATATATATATACACACATACACACAAACACACACATACTGTATGTATTGTGCTGTTATGCCATGCCTCCTACAAACTACCCCTGCACTGGGAGTAAAAAACAAGCAAAGTTTAAAAAATATGTCACACTGTTGTCAGTCTGCCGTGGCACACCTGAGGATCTCTCACGGCACACTAGTGTGCCACGGCACACTGGTTGAAAAACACTGCCTTAGATATTAAGTCGTTATCTTGGAAAGTTTTATTTCTTGTTGCTATTTCTTCTGCTCGGAGAGCTCTCAAAATTACAGTTTGAGTTTCCTTATCTTATTTCCATTCAGATAAGGTAGTTTTTACACCCTAAATTAGGATTTCTTCCTAAGGTTGTTCTGATCGGATCATTATTCAGGAGATTGTTGTTCCTTCCTTGTGTACTAATCCTTCTTCTCAGAAGGAAAGACTTCTGCACAATTTGGACGTTGTCTGTGCTTTCGTTTTACTTACAGGCGACTAAGGACTGTTGTCAGTCTTCTTCTTTGTTTGTGGTTTTCTCGGGCAAACGCAAGGGTCAGAATGCTACGGCTACTTCTTTTCTTTTTGGCTGAAGAGTATCATATGTTTTGTATTTGAAGCTGCTGGACAGCAGCCTCCCGAGAGAGTTATGGCTCATTCCGTTAGGGCTGTTGCTTCTTCATGAGCGTTCAAGAATGAAGCTTCTGTGGATCAGATTTGCAAGGCTGCAACTTGGTCCTCTCTTCACACTTTTTCAAGCTTCTATAAATTTGTCACATTTGCTTCGGCTGAGGCCGTTTTTTTTGGGAGGAAGGTTTTTCAAGCAGTGGTGCCTTCCGTTTTTGTTCCCTGTCTTGTCCCTCCTGTATCATCTGTGTACTCTAGCTTGGGTATTGAATCTCATTAGTAATTAAGATGATCCGTGGACTCATTGTGTCTTAAAAAAGAAAAGAAAATTTATGCTTACCTGATAAATGTATTTCTTTTTTGACATGATGAGTCCACGGCCCGCCCTGTTTTTGTAGACAGGTTGTGTAAATTTCAGACACCTCTGCACCTTGGCTTTTCCTTTCTCTTCCTAACTTCGGTCGAATGACTGGAGTGGGAGGGAAGGGAGGAGCTATTTAACAGCTCTGCTGTGTTGCTCTTTGCCTCCTCCTGCTGACCAGGAGGTGAATATCCCTTTAGTAATTAAGATGATCCGTGGACTCATTGTGTAAAAAAAGAAATGCATTTATCAGGTAAGCATAAATTTTCTTTTTTTCAATTGCTCTCACTATGTATTGGGCTTTGGTTTACAGTCAGAGATAATATAAAGAAATGTGTGTACAGAAAGTAATAAAATAAGGAAATCTGATTTCCCTGCAGACTCGGTCCATTTTAATGGGTTGATGGTTTAAAGAACAAAAGCAGCTATTTCACATACAAAATAAACCTAAATAAGTAATTTCTCATTCATTTTATATTCTGCAGCTGGTGTAACAAGTCATTGAAACACACATTAAAGGGACAGTGTACTCAAATACTTTCTCTATTTTAATGTGTTCCCAATGATCTACCTACTGGAGTGTACTAAATTGTTTGCAAATAGCTTATTATTTATTATGTTGTTTAGAATAACAGATTTTGCCTGTTGTATCCTGGCCTATACTGAAAATTTCTGTATTTAAAGGGACAGTATACTATAAAATTATTTTTCCCTTAATGTGTTTCCAATAACTTTTTTTTTTTACCAGCTGCAGAGTATAAAATGTATGAGATTTGCTTTTTAAGGTTTGTGTATATGAATTAGCTGATTTTGTGTTTTGAATCCACAACCTAATAAAATGGGTTGAGCTTGTAGGTATAATCAGATCTCATTACTTTATTACATTGTGTACAGATACCTGCTTCTTTATCTTATATCTGTCTGTAAACCAAAGACCAATAATTGGAGAGAACAATGGAAAATTAACATTGTATTACCTTATCTCTTCTGTACCCCACTGAGAGTGTAATTTCTTCTACTGGCTGTGTTAACACAGCTAGGCCTTGATACAAAAATCTTTCAGGATGTGTGGGGATACTACAGGCTAAATAAACTATTTCAAATGCCAATATAAGGGTAATGGAAATATTTGTAAACAATTTAATACACTCCAGGGGAGAAACTTTTTGAGTAAACTGTCACTTTAAGTTCTGGTTAAAAAACAAAAAAGAAAAAACAAACTGTAATCAAGAAGGTTTAGATGAAATAATGCTCCCAGTAGGGGCTGTGAGAGGTACGAAAATTTTACTTTTCCATTGTTCTTTCTAAGTATTGACCTTTGAGTAGACAATGATAAATAAAATAAGACATTGTGTAAATAATAAAATAACAGTTAAGATATAATGCTGTTTTTTCTACAAGGTCAGCCCATTGTATTGGGTTGTGGTTCTGATTAGCACAAACAGCTGTTTCATATACAAAATAAACAGACATAATTTCCCATACATTTTAAACTCTACAGCTGGTATAACAAGTTATTAGAAACAAATTAAGGGAAACATTTTTTTACAGTACACTGTCCCTTTAAAGGGAAAACAATTTTACAGTACACTGTCCCTTTAAAGGGAAAAACAATTTTACAGTACACTGTCCCTTTAAAGGGACTTTAAATTATTTAATAATTATATAAATGTTTTATTTGTGTAGCAAAATAAAAAAACCTTTGCAATAAACGTATTATTTACGTTACCACATTTACATGCCTAAAATGCTACACAATAAGGGTGTGATCACTGTAGTAGGTCATATTTATCTGTCCCTAATTTGCCTCAGTAAAAAAGATATGATAAGAGGCTTTTAAAAGGGTATATATTATCTGTGCCTAGTTTCTGGCAAAATGGAGAATCCCTTTATTACCCATTCCCCAGTTTTGCACAACAGAAATTGTTATAGTAAAATACTTTTTACCTTTAGTCTCTGCAGACTGCCTCCTTATCTCAGTGCTATTTATAAATTTGCATTTTAGCCAATTAGTGCTGACTCATGAATAACTCCACAGGAGTGAGCATGGTGTTTATCTATATGGCACACATGAATTAGCAGTGTCTTACTGTGAAAAGCTATAAAAATGCAGTCAGATAAGAGGTGACCTGTAGCGGTTTAGAAACAGCCAGAGATTTAGAGGTTTCAAGGTTAGAAAGTATATTAATAATAACAATGTTGGTTTTGGAAAGCTGGGGAATGGGTAGTAAAGGCATTATCTATCTTTTTTTTTTTTTTTTTAAATAACAATTTTGGAGTAGACTTTTGTGACCTTTACTTTCTGGTAGTAATGGAACAAATATCCTCATTATTTCCATATAGACTTGTGTTCTTAAAGTGAATGTACATTTTGATGCTAAAGTGCCCGGTTTGTAAAAATTTGATTAAAAACAGGGTTCATAAAAATTTACATTTCACTCCTGTTGTGAAAAAAAACTTACCTTTTTACTCTTGACAGCTGCTCCAGCTTCCTCCGGTCGTTGCAAGCCTTTTCTGATGTCAGAAATAATGGATGGGTCATCCTCCAATCAAGGCTTCCCCCCGGGGGAATCAGTGTCTGATTCAATGCCGTGATTGGAGGAAGCCGTTGTGCTGGTAAAAGGGCGAACTTTGGAAAACGGCGAACCATGTCACTTCCTGTGACGTTACATCAGCTGTTTCACAATTTTTGGACCTAATGCGCATGCATGCCAGCGTCATCACATACCTAGCCGCATACGTCACTGGTAAAATATTTAGAGCTGTGAAATTCCAGAATCCTTTCTAGAGCGCATGCGTGGGATTTTGTATCACAAATGGTGCGCTCATGGAAAGCTGTTTATTAGGCTCCTCGGCAATATTCGGAACTCTGCTCCCTACTGCAACTACAACCTGTTTGTTTAAACATTTGTTGCAGCAGTAAATCTAATGGTTGGTTAACAAACAGAACAATGAATTGGAGATGTATAAAACACAATGATATTGAAGGGAGCCTGTGAAAAGCTGAATTGGATCAGCAGAAGAAGCAGTGGTGATAGCCGAGTGGCTGATTGTCATGCACGAGCACGGAGACTCAGCTTTAGAGTAGTAGTAGTAATGGGAGTAGTTGCAGTGGGGGGCGAAGTTCCGAATATTACTGAGGAGCCGAATAAACAGCTTTCCATGAGCGCACCATTTGTGATACAAAATCCCACGTATGCGCTCTAGAAAGGGTCCCGGAATTTCACAGCTCTACATATTTTACCAGTGACGTATGCGGCCAGGTATGTGATGACGCTGGCACGCATGCGTATTAGGTCCAAAATTTGTGAAACAGCTGATGTAACGTCACAGGAAGTGACATGGTTCGTTGTTTTTCAAAGTTCGCCCTCTTACCAGAACACCGGATTCCTCATTTTAGAGCCAGGAAGAGGCTTTGCGACGGGTGGAGGAAGCTGGAGCTGCTGTCAAGAGTAAAAGGTAAGTTTTTTTTTTTTTTCACAACAGGAGTGAAATGTAAATTTTGATGAATTAAAGGGACAGTCTACACCAGAATTGTTATTGTTTTAAAAGATAGATAATCCATTGTTTACCCATTCCCTAGTTTTGCATAACCAACATAGTTATATTTATATATTTTTTACCTCTGTGATTATCTTGTATCTAAGTCTCTGAAGACTGCCCCTTTATTTCAGTTCTTTTGACAGACTTGCAGTTTAGCCAATTAGTGATGGCTCCCAGGTAACTTCACGTGCACGAGCACAGTGTTATCTATATGAAAAACATGAACTAACACCCTCTAGTGGTGAAAAGCCTGTTAAAATGCATTCTTAAGAGGCGACATTCAAGGTCTAAGAAATTAGCGTATGAACCTCCTAGGTTAAGCTTTCAACTAAGAATACCAAGAGAACAAAGAAAAATTGGTGATAAAAATACATTTGAAAATAGTTTAAAATTACATGCCCTATCTGAATCATGAAAGGTTTTTTTGGACTAGACCTCCCTTTAATTAAAGTGCCCCTGTTTTTAATCTAATTTTAAAAACCGGGCACTTTAGCATCAACATTTACATTCACTTTAATAATTTAGGTCAATATTCCTTAACAAGAATTAAATAGGAACAATTCTGTTGTACAAGACAAAACTAGTTATTTACAACAACATTGTGGAAAAGTGTGGACTTACAATCAACAAACAGAGCAAAAAACAAAAAAACTACAAAAGTATTGCTTTTTTTAGCTGGTTGTGTCTTGGTGTAAATAATTTCTATTTCTGCTGTTTAACCTGTTGATCCCTCATTTTCTAGCGCAATTTACTGAGATGTGCTCATCATTATCAGAATTTCTTTCCTAGCTGCTGGGCTACATCTGCAAACATCCTCGCTGCAGTTTTCATTTTTAGTTTTTTTTCTAAGCAAAGGTTTGGGGACACAGGGAACACTGCTGCACGGTTTCTTCGCTATATACATACATACATTTTTATTTTATCCCTCAGATTAGTACCCATGAAGATTCATCTCTATTTTCCCTTATCTTGCAGAGGGTAAGAAACTGTCCAAAAAATGCTGCATAATGTAAACATAACTTGGCTCATGCAAGCTCCGCTGCTTATGCAATAGAGGGGATTTTTTGTTTGTTTTACTTTTTATTACAAGTCCCTGCTTTTTTGCTTTTTCAATTGTGAATAATTCTAGCTAAAAATCCAGTGTGGTTTATAGGCTTTTGTCCTTCATAAGGCAGCAATAGTAGAGCACATGGTACCTCTAGCAGCCGCTCCTGACCTGACACCTGTTTTGAGGAGATCGTTTTGCACACACTACTCATGACAGCTGCCAAAATATAGAACCATTAGTCTGCCCTCATATAGAACCATTAGTCTGCCCTCATATAGAACCATTAGTCTGCCCTCATATAGAACCAATAGTCTGCCCTCATATAGAACCAATATCCTGCCCTCATATAGAACCAATAGCCTGCCCTCATATAGAACCAATAGCCTGCCCTCATATAGAACCAATAGCCTGCCCTCATATAGAACCAATAGCCTGCCCTCATATAGAACCAATAGCCTGCCCTCATATAGAACCATTAGTCTGCCCTCATATAGAACCAATAGCATGCCCTCATATAGAACCAATAGCCTGCCCTCATATAGAACCAATAGTCTGCCCTCATATAGAACCATTAGTCTGCCCTCATATAGAACCATTAGTCTGCCCTCATATAGAACCATTAGCCTGCCCTCATATAGAACCAATAGCCTGCCCTCATATAGAACCAATAGCCTGCCCTCATATAGAACCAATAGCCTGCCCTCATATAGAACCAATAGCCTGCCCTCATATAGAACCATTAGTCTGCCCTCATATAGAACCATTAGTCTGCCCTCATATAGAACCAATAGCCTGCCCTCATATAGAACCAATAGTCTGCCCTCATATAGAACCATTAGTCTGCCCTCATATAGAACCATTAGCCTGCCCTCATATAGAACCAATACCCTGCCCTCATATAGAACCAATAGCCTGCCCTCATATAGAACCAATAGCCTGCCCTCATATAGAACCATTAGTCTGCCCTCATATAGAACCATTAGTCTGCCCTCATATAGAACCATTAGTCTGCCCTCATATAGAACCATTAGTCTGCCCTCATATAGAACCATTAGTCTGCCCTCATATAGAACCATTAGTCTGCCCTCATATAGAACCATTAGTCTGCCCTCATATAGAACCATTAGCCTGCCCTCATATAGAACCATTAGCCTGCCCTCATATAGAACCATTAGCCTGCCCTCATATAGAACCATTAGCCTGCCCTCATATAGAACCATTAGCCTGCCCTCATATAGAACCATTAGCCTGCCCTCATATAGAACCATTAGCCTGCCCTCATATAGAACCAATAGTCTGCCCTCATATAGAACCAATAGTCTGCCCTCATATAGAACCAATAGCCTGCCCTCATATAGAACCAATAGCCTGCCCTCATATAGAACCAATAGCCTGCCCTCATATAGAACCATTAGCCTGCCCTCATATAGAACCATTAGCCTGCCCTCATATAGAACCATTAGCCTGCTCTCATATAGAACCATTAGCCTGCCCTCATATAGAACCATTAGCCTGCCCTCATATAGAACCAATAGCCTGCCCTCATATAGAACCAATAGCCTGCCCTCATATAGAACCAATAGCCTGCCCACATATAGAACCAATAGCCTGCCCACATATAGAACCAATAGTCTGCCCTCATATAGAACCAATAGCCTGCCCTCATATAGAACCAATAGCCTGCCCTCATATAGAACCAATAGCCTGCCCTCATATAGAACCAATAGCCTGCCCTCATATAGAACCAATAGCCTGCCCTCATATAGAACCAATAGCCTGCCCTCATATAGAACCAATAGCCTGCCCTCATATAGAACCAATAGCCTGTCCTCATATAGAACCAATAGCCTGTCCTCATATAGAACCAATAGCCTGTCCTCATATAGAACCAATAGCCTGCCCTCATATAGAACCAATAGCCTGCCCTCATATAGAACCAATAGCCTGCCCTCATATAGAACCAATAGCCTGCCCTCATATAGAACCAATAGCCTGCCCTCATATAGAACCAATAGCCTGCCCTCATATAGAACCAATAGCCTGCCCTCATATAGAACCAATAGCCTGCCCTCATATAGAACCAATAGCCTGCCCTCATATAGAACCAATAGCCTGCCCTCATATAGAACCAATAGCCTGCCCTCATATAGAACCAATAGCCTGCCCTCATATAGAACCAATAGCCTGCCCTCATATAGAACCATTAGTCTGCCCTCATATAGAACCATTAGCCTGCCCTCATATAGAACCATTAGCCTGCCCTCATCGCCTTATTAGAAGCAGTTTCTCCCTGTTTTTCACTATAGATGTGAGGACATAATTATGAAGTGCCCTAGGCTAGTAAATATTACTGTCTTCTGGTGGTTACCGTATAACCAATTGGTCATTCACACTCATGAATAGCCAAAAGAACAATCGATTTAAATGGACATGTAGGCCAGGTCTAACATACACTTTAGACCTCAACTGGTTAAACATTGGTGGGGAATTACTTCATCCTATTAAAAATTGGCCAGTAATACTATCTGTTTTTCTAATTTACGGGATGATGTGATGGTTTAGGCAGTCTCTCATAAACATGGCCGAATTAGATGTGCTGTAGCTGCTTCTGCCAGAGCTTTTTTTGTTCTATATGTGTGTCTATTCGTCTGATCTCTTTTTTTTTTTTCATTTTTAGATCTCCGTAGCCAGCCCTTCAGACGGGCAGATGCTAAGCTCCGTAATGCCTGGCGGCGGATATAAACTCTATAGCACTCAAGGACATACCAAGTTGTTTGCTGCCTTCTTCCGTTGCCTCATGGGGTTGACTTAATATTATGGACTTGATGGATATCTGCACTCCTCCCTTCCCTTCACGTGATAAGGGAAATGAAGAAACCAGGATGCTTTAGAAAAGTGCCTTAAATGCTACAGTATTATAGAACTATTTTTCTTTTACTATTTATATATTTTTTTAAAGTTTTATGGTTATATGTGTAAATATTTTGTAATGTTCTTTGTCCAACCAATACTTACCGACTGCCATGGGCTACATTGGTTGAAAAAAAAAAAAAGTGCCTTGTAAGTGTTTTTAATACATTTTTTTTTAATGTAGGTGGATGGAATGAACGTGATATAAGATAGAAATACTGTGCTGTGAAGGGAATTTGGTGATACAGGAGTTTAACCCTGTTTTAGTAATGCAGTATGCTGGTTTTAAAGATGTTATGACCTGGACTTTTGTCAGTCATTGATGTCTGCAAGTTGTGCCAAGTTTTGAAACAGTTAAATATTTTTATATTTTTCCGGCCATCCTAAGGTGAGACAAACAAGGTATTTGTAGATGTTTATGTAAAGGTAAAGGATACCGTTTAAATTTGAGTTGGTTATGTGTCCTGCATTGTCATCACTTGCAGTTATGGCTTCTCAAAACATTTGTGCCAGAGTTTGTTTTAATTTTTTTTTTAGCAACGGAAGGAAACCGTTTGCTGCTTTCTTGCTCTCAGAGTTTTGGTCTCACTACAATATACAAGGAACTACTTTGCACACACATTTTTTTTTGAAGGCCTCAACATCCTTGGAAAAATGGTTTTAAATATTTTTTTTTTTTTATTATTTTTTTTTAAAATAGTCCTGTCTTGGTAAAGCTGGCTCACTGCTGCAGCTAAGAGCATAACAGTTAAAACTTTGTTGGTTGACCAGGAATCTTAGCAGATATCATATTTCTTATTGCAAGAAGCTGAGTAAATGGATCACTGCAATTGTATCAACACTATATTTTAAGACCTGGAATTTTAGAATGTTGTCCACTGGAAGGAATAAGCAGATAGTTCCCAGTTATATGGGAGTTAACTACTTGGAAAGTATCCTTTGATCTTGTTCATTATCACCAAATTACCTAAATAATAGTGGTATTTTGAAACATTTTTAAAGAGATAATGGGAAACCATTTGTTATGTTATATGGACATTGAATGTCAGAGGGCTGATAGCATTATTTAGCAGGAAACTTTGAAGAAAGATTGGCATAACTGTTAACTGTTTTTAGTGCTCCAGTTTATCAGGGAGTCCAACTGGAAAGCGATGCCAAGTTGTTGTGTAGAGTGTTGCACCAATGGCGATACTGCGGCTATCATTATATTGCTGTGGTTATTGCCATAATGTTGCCGCAGCAATGCTGCTGAAGAATGAATGTTTCAAGTGATATCAATGCAGTGATGGTGGGGCAACATCTATTAATCCTTTACATGCCTGCAAGTACTCTGTGGCATGCAAGGGATTAACCCTAACCCCAATCACAGACCATCCGCTGCTCCATTGTGATCAGCATTCTCTCAGATGGGATATTGAAATACTAATATTACCAGTAACTTACCTGAACAGTTGTGAGTGTTTTATCTTTCAGGGGTGATTAGGGACCAGAGCCTATGAAACTGTCTAGAAAGTGATTTTGAATTGTTATCCTTTATGCACCTACATGGTCTGTACTGTTGACTGCTGCCTGCAGGAAAGCAGATCTTTTGGTCTGCTAATGTGTTCTTGTTAAATTATTTGCTGAGTTACGTTTTCATTACTGGAAATGACCATGTGCCTATCAGCAGCCTGGATTACCATTTATTATGACAAATGAACGTTACTTGTAATGGTTTTCGGGTAATTGAATCACATTAGCATGCACTCTTCATAGTAAAAATCCATCACATTTTTGGAAGTGTGGGCTTCTTAGTCATAACTTTAATATTGAAGAAAATACACTTTTATTTGGGATTTAACTCCAAGCTGGAACTAACCTGCAATATGCAGAGTATGTAAATATTTACCAAGCTGTGCTAATGTTTAAAGGAAACTGACACTTTGAATTCTAGATTAAATCTGATTGAGGGATTGAACTACATTAACCTGCCATTATTGTTATATTTAAGTGGAAATCACCCCCTTTCTTTCTATGACCTTATCTGATGATTACTGATATAGATTCACAATGAATGTCCAGGAAAGTTAAACTCCAGTTCTGCTATTGGGTCATTAATGATTGAAAAGCTTCACAAATCAAACAATCCGCCACAGTGGATCCCTAGTAATTGGATAGACTTGTTTCACTGGAGAGTTCTTTGAAAACTCAGTGAATTTAAATCACTGTCTTTGTTTTCCTATATTGTATTGTTGCACTTGAACACTTGTTTTATCTCATCCTTCCAGTGGGGAGGGTCACTTTAAATAGTCAAAGCTCACATTTCTATTTTAACCACAGTAAATCATCAATGAGCTCCTAAAATTAAAGTGGGAAAGTGGTTTTCATTGTCCTTTGTTATAAAATAATCTATTTACAGAGACAGTAAATTCCAAATTAAACATTCATAGCTTACATCTGTATCAAATAAACCTATGTGGGCTCATAGGACCTCAGGAGCGTGCACGTGTCTTTAGCACCTTATTGCAGCTATTTTATACATTGTTGCAAACACCGCTGCTAAAGAATGTTAACGATACATGCATGTTCCTGAGCCTACCTAGGTTTACGCTTCAAAAAAGGATACAAAGAGAATTTAAATACATTCGATCATAAGCATGCTTTTTTTTTTTTTTTTTTACTTTACACTTGTTTTATTTTTCAAAGTGTGTCATGATTCTTGTTTAATAAATGTTTTTTTTTGTTTTTTTTTACATTCAAATAGGGCAGTATCATTTTAAGGTTAGCCACCGATTTCCAGTGATTTTGCCTTATTACTAATGACCTTCCATAATGCCTGAAAAATACTTGTTTTGTGTGACCAAAATATATTCAGATGAAGCACCTTGCAACCAATGTGCACTCCAGCAGTGTAAATACTGCCTTACCATTTGTTTCTTTAATTTTTAAATAAGCCAATCAAAGCAGTGACAAATAATCTTCCATTTATGTTGTGCAGCCAGAACTTCACACTAATCTTCCAAATCAATATATTACACTACAAATGCCCATTCACTCAGGTGATCTGAGATTGCAGCAGCAGTTGCCCCTCTTTATAATTTATGTAACAAGTAATGATGTGATCACTTTTGATACAGAACAGAAAATATTTAATTTCCAGGCTTTTTTATTGTATATTTTATTGTATTGTGCTTTAGATCTAGTTTAAATATATATTGTCCCATAGCTGCTGCTGTAATTTATGGCAAATTAACTTATTGTCCGTTAAACAGTTATTTCATCCTGACATTTAGGAGGGTCACTGTGCAGTTCCTACTTGCACTTGCGGAATCATGTGACTTTTCCATTTAACTATTGATTTTTATCGACCAATTAACATGTAACCATTCCATTGTATTACTTATGTATGGAGCTGTAACTTTTGTGCATGTAAAATACATTCCTTCCCTCCTACAATGCCAGGGAACAGCGTGCTGCAGTGCATATCACCCGTAAGCTCAGCATGGTGATATTCTTCCCTGGTCTTGTAGGAGGCAGCAGTGCCTTTACCAATGTATTAATCCTGTACAGTATGTTATTTCTACTATAAAAAGCCAGTATTTGTTTCCTACAGGTCATTTTTACTTGCCTAATTGTCAGGTTTCTAATTGTGCTCTCTGTTCATGCTTTTTGTCAACAATAAACCTGGAGAGAGCTTAAGAGGCATTACTTGTGTATCATTCTCTGCTGGTGGTTGGACCATTGCTAGAGACGTGAATGAAAATCAGTTGCCTGATTTTTCTGGTTTCTAATTCAATACAAAGAAGAGATGTTAAAACTAAATATATGATCACACAAAAGAAACGGCACTAAAACAATATTGTTTAATACAAATAGAATATATTAAAACATATAGGGCCAGGTTACAAGTGGAGCAGTATTTAACACTTCCACTGGTGTGTTAACTTCGCTAGAAGGTTTTTGCGCCCATAGGGTAGCGTTTGTATTACAAGTTCAAAGTAAAATGTTTTTGCTCACATGTAAAAAGCCGAGGTTAGAATATCGCCAGCGATAACGTATTCCCACATAAAAGTCAAACGTTTTCATCTAGGTAACTGTAAAAGGGCTCCAATGCACTCTATATATGTATATATGTGTGTACATATGTATTTGTGTGTTTATATATAAAAAAATACACATAAATACATAAAAAAATCTGTTACATTTACATCTTTAGACATGTATATCTTAATATGGCCCATATTATTTAAAAACAATGTTACAATGTAATACAATACATAAAGACAATGATACTTGAATAACATTGAAGATCCACAAACGTAGTTAGACAACTCTTGAGTTTGGCCTATGTAACAAACACAACATGTTTCGAAGTTCCACCTCTTCATCGGGTTATGTTTGTTGTTACATATGTTGTATTAAGTGTAAATCCAATTGAAAACTCTATGGATATACTGGGTCAATAGCATAGGAACCAAGCACAGTCCTAATTTTTTTTTTTTTTACTGTTTCCTGAGAAGAAAAAAGGCAAAGGCAACAGTGCTCCCTTTCTTTCCATAACTAATAATGCAAGGGTTTAGGTTAACTGTCCTGATATTATGCTTGCAGGCCTCCATACATAAGATTTTCTTCTGAGTGTAAAAGTATTTTTTCATATATGCATCAGAAATCAATCACTAAATTGCGAAATATCCCCATTCATAATACATGTTGTTTTAAAAGTATTCAGAAGAGCCTTTTAGAACAAAATTGTTCTAAAAGACAATTCTCACCCACTTGAAAAGCCTCTTGAACATTTGTATTCTCATCTCAATTACTGTGGCCAGTTAGCTACTGATATAAACAAGCTCTTGCACATACTAATCACTGTGCAGAATGCAGAACATATACTTCCCATACTGACGTTCACCTTTCTTTGCCACGTAATTCACTCCTCTAGAGGGAGTATAAAAAAAACACCATTCTCAGAGGGACATAAAACCCAATTTCTTTCCTAAGATATGGAGAGTCCACAACATCATCAATTACTAGTGGGAATCTCACTCCTGGCCAGCAAGAGGAGGCAAAGAGAACCACAACAAAGCTGTTAAGTATCACTCCCCTTCCGACAATCCCCAGTCATTCTCTTTGCCTCTGTTAATGGAGGAGGGGAAGTTTGGAGTCTGAAGAAAAAATAGATTTCTTTTCTCTACAAGCAAGATTTTTGGGTATAGCTGTAGTCCACGTCAATTTCTGCAGTACAGTAGTGGTGGCTTTAAAGCAGTTAAGAACTTATGAGGTGGGCCTTGCTGCGTTTTCCTAACATATTTGCTGCCCATAGTATAGAAAGCCAGAGTAGGTTTACTCTCTTCTTTCTTTTTTCTACAGGTCTCTGAAGAGTATGTGTCCTTTCACACCTTGTAAGCTGTCCTCCTGCCGGACGGCCAGACTGCAGGTAAGTGGCTTTTGTCTAGGTATGGGAGACTGTGCACTTAATAAGGTTGAGCTGCAACATTATCTGGGATTTATATATCCTTTATAAGGGTATTTAAAGGCAGGGAGCAGGCACTTCTTTGTAACTAAGACTTGGGGATTTTTGCTTTTTATTGGGATTTATTTATTTAAAAAATATTTTACCAGGAAAGATACATTCAGATTTCTCTTGTTTTCAAGTATGTCCTGGGTCCAGAAAACATTGCATTGATACAATAGGGTGCAATAAAATTCAAAAACAATAATACACAATAGATGCAAATATTTTACATAGAACAGGTAAGAAATATATAATCAACCATGACAGGTGCATTCTGTTTTGAGATATGTATAGAGGGATCTCTTAAAGGATATTAGGCTTGTGGAAGGTTTGAAAGTGTGTGGGGGTCATTCCATAACTGTGGCGCTCAGTAGGAAAAGGAGGATCGAGCTGCTTTCTTTTTGTATTGAGGCAAGCTAAATAATGTGCTGGTACTGGATCGGAGGTTATAGGAGGTGGGAATAGCCGGGGAGAGCATTCTGCTCAGGTAGGGTGGGAGCTTTCCAGAAAGGCACTTAAACACAAGGCAGGAAAGATGGAGGTTGCATCTGGATTCCAGCATCAGACAGTTTAGTTCTTTTAGCATGTCACAATGGTGGGTCTTGTAGTTACATTGTAGCACAAAGCGGCAGAACGAGTTATACAATGTATTAAGTTTATTAAGGTGAGTTTGCGGTGCAGGTGCGTATACTACGTCCCCATAATCCATGATAGGCATCAACATTTGCTGTACAATCTTTTCCTTTACTGTAGGGCTGAGGCAAGATTTGTTTCTGTACAGGGCACCTAATTTTGGATAAAGTTTAGATGCAAGTTTTTCTATGTGGAGGCCAAAAGATAGATTAGGGTCTAACAACAAACCCAAGTATTTGAAAGAGTGGACTGCGGTAAGCGTGCAATTGGATTTTGTTTTGATGCGTAGATGGGAATTTTGTAATTTGTGTAATTTAGGCCCAGTTCCAAAGATCATTGTGACAGTTTTGTCAGTGTTTAGGAAGAAGTTTGTTTTTTGAGATCCACTTTTCTACCTCTGTGAACTGGTCTTGGAGCACTGCTTTAAGCTGCGGCAGATCAGATTTGTTTGCATAGATTACCGTGTCGTCTGCGTACATGTGTACAGTTGAGGATTTGCAGACATAAGGCAAATCATTTATAAATAATGTGAAAAGTAGGGGGCTGAGAATGGAACCTTGGGGAACACCACACGTGACTGGGAGAGGGAGGGAGTCACTGTTAGAAACAGACATATTGTGATCGATCCGATACATATGATCTAAACCAGGTTAACGGGCGATCAGCAATACCAGAGTTTTCTAGTTTGAGAAGTAGTATGTCATGGTCCACTGTGTCAAAAGCCTTAGCAAAATCAAGGAAAATAGCTCCAGTTAGGTCTCCTTGTTCCATGCCAGTTTGGATGTCGTTGCAAACTTTTAGGAGGGCAGTTGTAGTGGAGTGATTCGGTCGAAAACCTGATTGATCAGGGGTCAGATAGTTAGAAAGTTGGTAATACTCGCATAATTGCGTATGGACACATTTTTCTAAGATTTTTGACAATACTGGGAGCAATGATATAGGGCGATAGTTAGAAACCAAGGTTAACTCCCCACTTTTATGAATAGGCACTACTCTTGCAGTTTTCCAGAGTTTAGGTATGTATCCAGACACCAAGGATTCGTTAATTAGGGTTGTGACAGGTTTAGCAATTGCTGGTGCACTGAGCTTCAACAGCATATAAAGTATTATCTTTTATTTTATTGTGGGTTTCAGATAAGTAACATTTAATCACCCAGAGCTCTAACAGCAGCTAGCAGGGTTATGCTGCATTACACTCTGTGTACACCGCTTATGAGGGTGTTGTTTTTATGGGTGAAATGTGTTTCATGCTATGGTGGCTTATTTTATGTGCTGCACAGTTGGGTTATTTTAGCGGTCTAATCCGCCATTAGTCTCAGAGTTTTCTCTTTCGCTTTGAGCCGGATTGGAAGCGCACGCTTTTCTTAATGGTGCAGCTTCTTCCAACCCGTTCATGAGATCTCCTTCCTCTGCTTCAGTGAGGTGTCAGCTGCATCTGTGAGAGGATTTTGAGTACTTTGCAGCAAGTTGTTTGCTGTTTAGAACGGATTGTTTTACTTATCGTGAACAATTTTCTTCTATCAGTAGTTATCTGTGTCAGCAGTAATGGCCGGTTAGCATGTTTCCTTCTTCCTTACATTGTTTATTTTAAGGAGGTAGGCATCTCAGTCTAATGCTGAGGTGCAGAGGGTTCAGCCTTATCGCTTTGATTATTAAAGTAAGTTGAACCAGAATGGCACTATTTAAATAAATGTGAAAATTTAAAGGGCCAGTTTCTATTTATAAATTTTATTTTTTATTTTTCTTATAATTTTTGACATGGAGCAGGAGTCACCTATGTATAAGGCCTAGAGATCTTATTTGTATCCTATACAAACTTCTAAGATAGAGGAGTGGACTAATGACTGAGAAATCTATATTTAATCTGAGCCTAATGTCTCTAAGGATGATGCTGTTTAGGCTATGCCACAGCTTTCGCCTTTAACGTCCCAAGCTTCAATGGCGTCACATGCAGTGCCATGCGGTTCCTCTCAATCTCCTGGAGGAGTTTATTTGCCTGTAGAAATTGCTGCCCAGGTATCTTCTTCGGTATCTGCGGCATTATCTGCTTTTCCTATACTAGGGAAAACTCAAGAGGAAATTAGAGATTCAGATAGTAAGGTTTCTGTTCCAACTGCTGCTACAAAGATCGTCCTTCCTTCCTTGAGGAGGATATGTCGGTAGCCTCTGAGGGTGAAATCTCAGATTTGGACAGTATAATTTCTTCATCTGATGCTGAAGTAGTAACCTTCAGATTTAAGCTTGAACATCTTTGTATACTGTTAAGGAGGTATTGGCTTCTCTGGGCGACTCCGATACTCTTGACGTTATTAACCCTAGAAATCTAGTTAATTTAATAAATACTATGATGTTCATTTCACTGTGGAGGTGTTTCCTGTTCCAGTCCATGCAAGGGAGATATTTTGCAGGAATGGGAGAAGCCAGGGATACCTTTATCCCTGTCTCCCGTATTAAAACATAAAATAAAAAATGTTTCCTGTTGCTGTCTCCATTTAAGATTCATGTCGCACAGTGTCTACAGTAGAAGGGGCCATTTCTACTCTGATTTAGAGGACTACTATTCCTATAGAGGATAGCTGCTCTATTAAGGAAAAACAGCTGGAATATTTTTTGAAGTGTGATGTATGTTCATCCAGGTCTTCAATGGCAACCTGCAGTTTGTATTGTCACTGTGTCAAGTGCGGCATCTTATTGGTGCGACGCCTTGTCTGTTTTCATTTTGGTAAGAGACTCCTTGGGAGGAGGTCCAAGACAGAATTAAGGTTCTTATGCTAGCCAATTCATTTATTTCTGATGCTACCTTGCAAGTTATTAAACTGGGGGCCAAGATATCTGGTCCGCAGGGTGTTTTGGCCAAAATCTTGGTAATCCAAGCTTCAGGCGCTTCTTTACATGGGTAGGACCTCGTTTGGACTTGGTCTGGCAGAAATATTTTCTGATATTTCTGGTGGAAAAGGGTCTTTTCTACCATAAGATAAGAAGAATAGTCCTAAGGGACGTTACAATATTTTTTGTTCCTTTAATAACTCCAAAGGAAGGTCTTCCTCTCCCTCTTTCAAGCAGGAACAGTCCAAGTCTTCTTGGAAACCCAATCAGTCTTGGAACAAGGGGAAGAAATCAAAGAAACCCGTAGCGAAGTCCAAGTCAGCATGAAGGGTTTGCCCCCGGTCTGAGATTGGATCAAGTGGGGGGCAGTCTTTCTCTATTTTATCTTTCTAGATGCCTCTGATATTTGGCCTGTGGACATAGTATCTCAGGGTTACAATATTGAATCCTAAATTTTCCCTTCCAGGGGCAAATTCCACCTCTCAAGTTTATCTGCAGTTCAGATGAAGAAGGGCATTCCTGAACTATGTTCAGGGCCATTTCTTTCCTGGGGGCGATAGTTCCAGTAAGGGAACAGGGTCTAGGGTTCTATTCAATCCTGGAGAGAGGGGGGTATCAACGGCACTGCTATACAAGTATTTCTTGATACTCTATATTTCTTTTTAACCCTGTATCGCTATTAGTGAAGTATGGGAACTGTTCCCTTTCAAATTTAATTGGCTAGACTAGGTGCTATGTAGTATTCAACATTTGAAACTTATAGTAGAGAGAGGCTCTAACTAGACAGACTACATGTTTAGCACTCAAAGGGTTAATATAGGGTGCATCAATAAGTAATAAAAAGACTCTATTACATGAGGCAAATCAGAGTTGCTGATGATTGAGTGAGTGTACGTGCTCTACGTTAAAACATAACTTTTATTAAATCAAAAATAATGTATAAAATACTTGAAAATTACTTTAAAAACACACTCAGATGCTGAGAATTATTGAACAGCCTGATCACGATGAGTTCAATATAATAAGGTAGGTAGTATATTGTGCTTAACAACTACTTAAGTTAGATTGTATCAACTTAATCCATATTGATACAGTTTTGTAGTCAAAAAGTTTTTACTCAAATAGTTTGTTATAAATAAAAAGATACTTTATTATATTTATTGATTGTGTTATTTGTAAAGCTTCTTAAATTTATTATTAAACACAAGAGCCACTGAATGATGTGGAGTTTCAATCAATACAGTTCTAATATTCAGGTTTGACCCACTAATATCTTGTGTGGGTGTTATACCCTATGTACTTGGAATGAGCTAATAAATGTGCAATGCACCCAGTTGGAAGCTACTAGTCACTTAGTATTGATACATGTGGAGTTAACCCCTAGTTTAAATATTTGGATATCAGTCTAATGCTCACTGGTTTGTTAAAAATACAATACATATAGAGGTTGCAGACTATTCCAGTTCAGCTGGAAACTGTGGGTTTGTATATAGTTCGAAACATCAACAGTACCACAAACTTATCGCAAACTTATGTGTTAGGCGTAACAGTTGTGCACACATATATGGGAGCAATATCAGTTTATTATATTAAGAGCTCAACACAGCTAATTGGATCTTGCTCTTGTGTTGTGAGTGTGTTATCGTGATCAGGCTGTTCAATAATTCTCAGCATCTGAGTGTGTTTTTAAAGTAATTTTCCAGTATTTTATACATTATTTTTGATTTAATAAAAGTTATGTTTTAACGTAGAGCACGTACACTCACTCAATCATCAGCAACTCTGATTTGCCTCATGTAATAGAGTCTTTTTATTACTTATTGATGCACCCTATATTAACCCTTTGAGTGCTAAACATGTAGTCTGTCTAGTTAGAGCCTCTCTCTACTATAAGTTTCTTCTATTCAATCCTGATTGTTGTTCCTAAAGAGAGGGAATTTTTCAACCTTTTCTAGACCATTAGGTCTCAACAAGTTTTTTAGGGTACTATCCTTCAAAATGGAGATTACTGCTTTCATTCTTCTTTTGGTCTAAGAGGGTCAGTTCAGGACTACCATAGACCTGAAGAATACGTATCTTCATGTTCCCATTTCGGGATCATTTTTAGTTCCTGAGATTTGCCTTTATAGACAGACATTTCAGTTGTTGTTCTGGCTTTTCTTGGGAGTGTTTCTGGAAAGAGTTTCCTTGTTCCAGTTACAAGGGTAGTTTTCTTTGGGTTCGTAATAGATTTTCGATCTATGAAAATATTTCTGACAGTGGTCAGAAAATTTAATATTTCTTCTGTTAAGTGTGATCAGTCCACGGGTCATCATTACTTCTGGGATATTACTCCTCCCCAACAGGAAGTGCAAGAGGATTCACCCAGCAGAGCTGCATATAGCTCCTCCCCTCTACGTCACTCCCAGTCATTCTCTTGCACCCAACGACTAGATAGGATGTGTGAGAGGACTATGGTGATTATACTTAGTTTTATATCTTCAATCAAAAGTTTGTTATTTTAAAATAGCACCGGAGTGTGTTATTATCTCTCTGGCAGAGTTTGAAGAAGAATCTACCAGAGTTTTTGTTATGATTTTAGCCGGAGTAGTTAAGATCATATTGCTGTTTCTCGGCCATCTGAGGAGAGGTAAACTTCAGATCAGGGGACAGCGGGCAGATGAATCTGCATAGAGGTATGTAGCAGTTTTTATTTTCTGACAATGGAATTGATGAGAAAATCCTGCCATACCGATATAATGTCATGTATGTATACTTTACACTTCAGTATTCTGGGGAATGGTACTTCACTAGAATTACACTGTAAGAAATACATAAAGCTGTTTAATAACTAGAGATTATGTTTAACGTTTTTGCTGGAATGTAAAATCGTTTTCATTTACTGAGGTACTGAGTGAATAAATGTTTGGGCACTATTTTTCCACTTGGCAGTTGCTTAATCTGTTTTCTGACAGTTTCTGTTCTCCCTCACTGCTGTGTGTGAGGGGGAGGGGCCGTTTTTTGGCGCTTTTACTACGCATCAAATATTTCAGTCAGCAACTCATTGTATTCCCTGCATGATCCGGTTCATCTCTACAGAGCTCAGGGGTCTTCAAAACTTATTTTGAGGGAGGTAATTTCTCTCAGCAGAGCTGTGAGAATTATAGTTTGACTGAGATAAAAAACGTTTATTCTGTAATTTGTTTCCTGCTTTCAGAATTTGTTATCTTTGCTAATGGGATTAAACCTTTGCTAAAGTTGTGTTATTTACAAGGATTGAGGCTATAACTGTTTCAATTTATTAATTTTCAACTGTCATAGATCTTCTGTGCTTCTTAAAGGCACAGTACGTTTTAATATTATTCTAATTGAATTGTATTTCCAAGTTACAAGTTTATTTGCTAGTGTGTTAAACATGTCTGATTCAGAGGATGATACCTGTGTCATTTGTTGCAATGCCAAAGTGGAGCCCAATAGAAATTTATGTACTAACTGTATTGATGCTACTTTAAATAAAAGTCAATCTGTACAAATTGAACAAATTTCACCAAACAACGAGGGGAGAGTTATGCCGACTAACTCGCCTCACGTGTCAGTACCTACATCTCCCGCTCAGAGGGAGGTGCGTGATATTGTAGCGCCGAGTACATCTGGGCGGCCATTACAAATCACATTACAGGATATGGCTACTGTTATGACTGAGGTTTTGGCTAAATTACCAGAACTAAGAGGTAAGCGTGATCACTCTGGGGTGAGAACAGAGTGCTCTGATAATATTAGGGCCATGTCAGACACTGCGTCACAGGTGGCAGAACATGAGGACGGAGAACTTCATTCTGTGGGTGACGGTTCTGATCCAAACAGACTGGATTCAGATATTTCAAATTTTAAATTTAAACTGGAAAACCTCCGTGTATTACTAGGGGAGGTGTTAGCGGCTCTGAATGATTGTAACACAGTTGCAATACCAGAGAAAATGTGTAGGTTGGATAAATATTTTGCGGTACCGACGAGTACTGAGGTTTTTCCTATACCTAAGAGACTTACTGAAATTGTTACTAAGGAGTGGGATAGACCCGGTGTGCCGTTCTCACCCCCTCCGATATTTAGAAAAATGTTTCCAATAGACGCCACCACAAGGGACTTATGGCAAACGGTCCCTAAGGTGGAGGGAGCAGTTTCTACCTTAGCTAAGCGTACCACTATCCCGGTGGAGGATAGCTGTGCTTTTTCAGATCCAATGGATAAAAAATTAGAGGGTTACCTTAAGAAAATGTTTGTTCAACAAGGTTTTATATTGCAACCCCTTGCATGCATTGCGCCGATCACGGCTGCAGCGGCATTCTGGATTGAGTCTCTGGAAGAGAACATTGGTTCAGCTACTCTGGACGACATTACGGACAGGCTTAGAGTCCTTAAACTAGCTAATTCATTCATTTCGGAGGCCGTAGTACATCTTACTAAACTTACGGCGAAGAATTCAGGATTCGCCATTCAGGCACGCAGGGCGCTGTGGCTAAAATCCTGGTCAGCTGATGTTACTTCTAAGTCTAAATTGCTTAATATACCTTTCAAAGGGCAGACCTTATTCGGGCCCGGGTTGAAAGAGATTATCGCTGACATTACAGGAGGTAAAGGCCATGCCCTGCCTCAGGACAAAGCCAAGACTAGACAGTCTAATTTTCGTTCCTTTCGTAATTTCAAAGCAGGAGCAGCATCAACTTCCTCTGCACCAAAACAGGAAGGAGCTGTTGCTCGCTACAGACAAGGCTGGAAACCTAACCAGTCCTGGAACAAGGGCAAACAGACTAGGAAACCTGCTGCTGCCCCTAAAACAGCATGAATTGAGGGCCCCCGATCCGGGATCGGATCTAGTGGGGGGCAGACTTTCTCTCTTCGCCCAGGCTTGGGCAAGAGATGTTCAGGATCCCTGGGCGCTAGAGATAATATCTCAGGGATACCTTCTGGACTTCAAATACTCTCCTCCAAGAGAGAGATTTCATCTGTCAGGATTGTCAACAATCCAGACAAAGAAAGAGGCGTTTCTACGCTGCGTACAAGAGCTCTTGTTAATGGGAGTAATCCATCCAGTTCCACGATCGGAACAGGGACAGGGGTTTTACTCAAATCTGTTTGTGGTTCCCAAAAAAGAGGGAACTTTCAGACCAATCCTGGACTTAAAGATCCTAAACAAATTCCTAAGAGTTCCATCGTTCAAGATGGAGACTATTCGGACAATTTTACCTATGATCCAAGAGGGTCAGTACATGACCACTGTAGATTTAAAAGATGCTTACCTTCACATACCGATTCACAAAGATCATTATCGGTACCTAAGGTTTGCCTTCCTAGACAGGCATTACCAGTTTGTGGCTCTTCCATTCGGATTGGCTACAGCTCCAAGAATCTTCACAAAGGTTCTGGGTGCTCTTCTGGCGGTACTAAGACCGCGGGGAATCTCGGTAGCTCCATACCTAGACGACATTCTGATACAAGCTTCAAGCTTTCAAACTGCCAAGTCTCATACAGAGTTAGTGCTGGCATTTCTAAGGTCACATGGATGGAAGGTGAACGAAAAGAAAAGTTCACTCGTTCCACTCACAAGAGTTCCCTTCCTGGGGACTCTTATAGATTCTGTAGAAATGAAGATTTACCTGACAGAGGACAGGCTAACAAGACTTCAAAGTGCTTGCCGCACCCTTCATTCCATTCAACACCCGTCAGTGGCTCAATGCATGGAGGTAATCGGCTTAATGGTAGCGGCAATGGACATAGTACCCTTTGCACGCTTACACCTCAGACCACTGCAACTGTGCATGCTAAGTCAGTGGAATGGGGATTACTCAGACTTATCCCCTTCTCTGAATCTGGATCAAGAGACCAGAAATTCTCTTCTATGGTGGCTTTCTCGGCCACATCTGTCCAGGGGGATGCCATTCAGCAGACCAGACTGGACAATTGTAACAACAGATGCCAGCCTTCTAGGTTGGGGTGCCGTCTGGAATTCTCTGAAGGCTCAGGGACAATGGAGTCAGGAGGAGAGTCTCCTGCCAATAAACATTCTGGAATTGAGAGCAGTTCTCAATGCCCTCCTGGCTTGGCCCCAGTTGACAACTCGGGGGTTCATCAGGTTTCAGTCGGACAACATCACGACTGTAGCTTACATCAACCATCAGGGAGGGACAAGAAGCTCCCTAGCTATGATGGAAGTATCAAAGATAATTCGCTGGGCAGAGTCTCACTCTTGCCACCTGTCAGCAATCCACATCCCGGGAGTGGAGAACTGGGAGGCGGATTTCTTAAGTCGTCAGACTTTTCATCCGGGGGAGTGGGAACTTCATCCGGAGGTCTTTGCCCAAATACTTTGACGTTGGGGCAAACCAGAGATAGATCTCATGGCGTCTCGACAAAACGCCAAGCTTCCTCGTTACGGGTCCAGATCCAGGGATCCAGGAGCAGTCCTGATAGATGCTCTGACAGCACCTTGGGACTTCAGGATGGCTTACGTGTTTCCACCCTTCCCGTTACTTCCTCGATTGATTGCCAGAATCAAACAAGAGAGAGCATCAGTGATTCTAATAGCACCTGCGTGGCCACGCAGGACTTGGTATGCAGACCTGGTGGACATGTCATCCTGTCCACCTTGGTCTCTACCTCTGAAACAGGACCTTCTGATACAGGGTCCCTTCAAACATCAAAATCTAACTTCTCTGAAGCTGACTGCTTGGAAATTGAACGCTTGATTTTATCAAGACGTGGGTTTTCTGAGTCAGTTATTGATACCTTAATACAGGCTAGGAAACCTGTTACCAGAAAGATTTACCATAAGATATGGCGTAAATACCTATATTGGTGTGAATCCAAGGGTTACTCTTGGAGTAAGGTTAGGATTCCTAGGATATTGTCTTTTCTACAAGAAGGTTTAGAAAAGGGTTTATCTGCTAGTTCATTAAAGGGACAGATCTCAGCTCTGTCCATTCTGTTACACAAACGTCTGTCAGAAGTTCCTGACGTCCAGGCTTTTTGTCAGGCTTTGGCCAGGATTAAGCCTGTGTTTAAAACTGTTGCTCCACCATGGAGTTTAAACCTTGTTCTTAATGTTTTACAGGGCGTTCCGTTTGAACCCCTTCATTCCATTGATATAAAGTTGTTATCTTGGAAAGTTCTATTTTTAATGGCTATTTCCTCGGCTCGAAGAGTCTCTGAATTATCAGCCTTACATTGTGATTCTCCTTATTTGATTTTTCATTCGGATAAGGTAGTCCTGCGTACTAAACCTGGGTTCTTACCTAAGGTAGTTACTAACAGGAATATCAATCAAGAGATTGTTGTTCCTTCTTTATGCCCAAATCCTTCTTCAAAGAAGGAACGTCTACTGCACAACCTGGATGTAGTCCGTGCTCTAAAATTTTACTTACAGGCAACTAAGGAATTTCGACAAACGTCTTCTCTGTTTGTCATTTACTCTGGGCAGAGGAGAGGTCAAAAAGCTTCCGCTACCTCTCTTTCTTTTTGGCTTCGTAGCATAATTCGTTTAGCTTATGAGACTGCTGGACAGCAGCCTCCTGAAAGAATTACAGCTCATTCTACTAGAGCTGTGGCTTCCACTTGGGCCTTCAAGAATGAGGCCTCTGTTGAACAGATTTGCAAGGCTGCAACTTGGTCTTCGCTTCATACTTTTTCCAAATTTTACGAATTTGACACTTTTGCTTCATCGGAGGCTATTTTTGGGAGAAAGGTTCTTCAGGCAGTGGTTCCTTCTGTATAAAGAGCCTGCCTATCCCTCCCGTCATCCGTGTACTTTTGCTTTGGTATTGGTATCCCAGAAGTAATGATGACCGTGGACTGATCACACTTAACAGAAGAAAACATAATTTATGCTTACCTGATAAATTCCTTTCTTCTGTAGTGTGATCAGTCCACGGCCCACCCTGTTTTTAAGGCAGGTAAATATTTTTTAATTTATACTCCAGTCACCACTTCACCCTTGGCTTTTCCTTTCTCGTTGGTCCTTGGTCGAATGACTGGGAGTGACGTAGAGGGGAGGAGCTATATGCAGCTCTGCTGGGTGAATCCTCTTGCACTTCCTGTTGGGGAGGAGTAATATCCCAGAAGTAATGATGACCCGTGGACTGATCACACTACAGAAGAAAGGAATTTATCAGGTAAGCATAAATTATGTTTCTTGCCTCTCTGCAGTCTACTGTTCGGCCATCAGTGGCTTAATGTATGGAGGTAATCTGTCTGATCGTCTCTTCCATGGACATCTTTCCCATTGTTTGATTCCATTTGACAGCTCTGCAGTGATGCATGCTTAGACAATGGAATGGAAACCATTCAGATCTGTCTTAGAGGATAGATCTAGACCAGTCTTTCCCGTGGTGGCTTTCTCAGGAGTATCTGTCACAGGGCACATGTTTCTGGAGACCTTCCTGGGTGATTGTGACCTCGGACGCCAACCTGCTGGGCTTAGGGAGCAGTCTGGAACTCGTTTAAGGCGCAGGGACTTTGGACTAGGGAGTAGTCTGCTCTCCCCATAATATTTGGGAGTTGTGAGCGATCTTTAATGCTCTGATGGATTGGCCTCACTTGTCCTTAGTCCGGTTTATCAGGTTCCAGTCGGACGATATCTCCTCAGTGGCTTACATCAACCTCCAGGGAGGAACTCAGAGTTCTTTAGCCACGAAGGAGGTGGCTCAGATTATTCAGTGGGCGGAAGCTCAACATTTTTGTCTATCTGCCATCCACATTCCTGCAGTGGACAACTGGGAAGCGGATTTCCTGAGCAGACAGACATTTCATACCGGGGAGTGGGTTCTCCATCAGGAGGTGTTCTCTAGGTTAACCCTCAAATGGGGGTTGCCGGAGTTGGATCTGATGGCGTCTCGGCAGAACGCCAAGCTTCCAAGGTACGGTTCAAGGTCAAGAGATCCGCAGGCCCTGATAGATGCTCTGGTGGTTCTTTGGGATTTCATTCTAGCATACTTGTTTCCTCCGTTTGCTCTTCTTCCACAAGTCATTGCTCGTATCAAACAGGAGAGAGCATTGGTAATTCTATTAGCTCTTGCATGGTCTTGCAGGATCTGATATGCAGACCTAGTGAAGATGCTATCTCTTCTACCTTGGAGGTTACCTCTGAGGAAGGACCTTCTAACTCCTCCAAATCTCATTTCTCTAAAGCTGACTGCTTGGAGTTTGAACACTTAGTTCTGTCTAAGCGTGGTTTTTCTGGGTCTGTCATTGAGACCATGATTCCAGCTGGCTAGTTTGTTACTAGAAATATTTACCATTAGGTATGGCGTATATAATTTTGAATTTGGTGTGAATCCAAGGGCCACTCTTGGAGTGGGGTCAGAACTCCTAAGATTTTGTCTTTTCTCCAGGAAGGTCCGGAGAAGGGTTTGTCAGTCAGTTCTCTGAAGGGTCAGATTTCTGTATTTTCTATTTTGTTACACAAGCGTCTGGCGGATGTGCCAGATGTGCAATCTTTTTGTCAGGCCCTGGTCAGAATCAGGCCTGTGTTAAAGTCTGTTGCTTCTCCTTGGAGCTTTAACTTTGTTCTTAAAGTTTTGCAGCAGGCTCCATTTGAGCAAGTTTTTGTTTCTTGTTGTTATCTCTTTTGCTCTGAGAGTTTCGGAACTCTCGGCTTTGCAGTATGTTTCGCCTTACCTTATCTTTCATGCTGATAAGGTGGTTCTTCGTACTAAGTTGTGTTTTCTTCCTAAAGTGGTTTCAGATAAAAAAAAAATAATCAGGAAATTGTGGTTCCTTCTCTATGTCCTGAACCTTCTTCTCATAAAGAACGTTTGTTGCATAATTGGGATGTTGTGCGTGCTCTACAATTCTACCTACCAGGCGACTAAGGGTTTTCGCCAGTCCTCTGCCCTGTTTTGTTTCTTTCTTTTTTCTCTGGTTGCGAAGTATAATTCATTTTGATTATGAGATTGCTGGTAGCAGCCTCCTGAGAAAATTACGGCTCATTTCACGGGGGCTGTCTCCTCTTCTTGGGTTTTCAAAAATTAAGCTTTTGAGGAACAGATGTGCAAGGCTTCAACTTGGTTCTCTCTGCATACTTTTTCAAAATTTGATACTTTTACCTCGGCTGAGTTTGTTTGGGATAAAGGTTCTTCAAGCGGTGGTGCCTTCTGTTTAGGTCTGCCTGTCTTGTTCTCCCTCCCTAGTCATCTGTGTCCTCTAGCTTGGGTATTGGTTCTCACTAGTAATTGATGACGTTGTGGATTCTTCATATCTTAGGAAAGAGTCCACAACCCCACCCCCCCCTTTTTTCTTCTTCTTAAAGACAGTTTATTTTTGACTAAGCCTCAGGCACCTATACACCTTTGTGTTATTCCTTTTTTTCCCATTTTCCTTTGGTCGACTGACTGGGGATTGTGGGAAGGGGAGTAATACTTAACAGCTTGGCTGTGGTGCTCTTTGCCTCCTCCTGCTGGCCAGGAGTGATATTCCCACTAGTAATTGATGATGTCATGGACTCTCCATATCTGGAAATAAATACATTCATTAGGTAAATATTATATATATATATATATATATATATATATATATATATATATATATATATATATATATATATATTAATTTAAATAGAGCATGTGATTTTTAAACAAGTATTTAATTTACTTCTATTATATGTGCTTCATTCTCTTTATATGCTTTGTTGAAGTTGCAGCTTTGCAATACCAGGAACTAGCTGAACACACCTGGTAAACCCAGTAATACATTGCTGCTCCTGAGCCTACCTAGGTATGCATTTCAATTAAGGATATCAAGAGAATTAAACAAATTAGTTAATAAACGTAAATTGGAAATTTGCTTAAAAACATAATTTATGCTTACCTGATAAATTAATTTATTTTGTGGTGTTAAGAGTGCATGATCTATTACTCCTGGGAATTACCTTTCCTACCACTAGGAGGAGTTAAAGATTCCGAAACTCCAAGAGCTCTATATAATCCTTCCCACCTCTATGGTAGTTAGTCTAACGTATAGCCAAGCAAAAAAAAAAGTGCCATAACATAAAAAAATCACCAAAAACAGGGTGTGGTCTCGTGGATTTTAACCAACATGAAATAAATGAATTTATCAGGAAAGCATACATTGTTTTCTTTCATAAAGTTGGTAAGAGTCCACTATCCATTACTCCTGGGAACAATACCAAAGCTGTGGAGAGTCCATGAGTAATAAATAGATAGTAGATATAACTTTTTTTTTTTCTTTTTTTCACATGCACTTGAAAACAATACATTGGCAAAATTACCCAGAAACAGCCTCAAGGACCTTTCTACCAAAAGCTGCCTCAGAAGAAGCGAAAACATCAAAATGGTAGAATTTAGTGAAAGTATGTAAAGAAGAACAAGTAGCTGCAAATTTGGTCAACAGAAGCTTTATTCTTGAAAGCCCAATAAGTTGCTACTGATCTAGTAGAGTGGGCCGTACTCTGATTAGGAGGAGTCTGCCCTGCCTTCTTGTAAGTTTCACAAATCAAAAGCTTTAACCAAGAAGCCAAAGAAACAGCAGAAGCTTTCTGACCTTGTTTAGAACCAAAAAACATTGTCTGAAATTCTTGGTAACATTAACATGATACTTCAAAGCTCTAACCACATCCAGATTGTGAAGAAGCTACTCTGAGTAATTCCTAGAATTAGGACACAAAGTAGGGACAACAATTTCCCTGCTTAGATTCTCAGATGACACAACCTTAGCAATAAAATCAAATTTGGTTCTTAAAACAGTCTTATCTTAATGAAAGATCAATTAAATAGAATTACAAGAAAGAGCAGAAAGTTCAGAAACCCTTCTAGCAGAGGAGATAGCCAGAATAAATAGGACTTTCCAGGAAAGAAACTTAATGTAGACCTTATGCATAAGCTCAAATGGAGGATTAACGCTGCGGAATCTGTTGGCGCTCTACAAATAACCGATAATAATCCTGCAAAACTTTCAACGCCAGATTCAGGTTCCAAAGTGGAGAAATTGGTTTAGGCGCAATATGCACCAAAGCTTGAACAAAACCATGAATATCAGAAAGATTAGCAATGTTCTTGTGAAACAAAACAGAGCAGACATCTGACCTTTCAAAGAACTGATGGATAAAGCTTTATCCAAATCATCTTGCAACAATTGAAATTTTTTTAGGAATGCGGAAAGAATACCAGGAAAAGCCATGATCAAGACACAAGGAGATTGGTATTAGTGCAGCTAGACATTTCTTGGAATGTAGAGGTGCATCACTGAGAAAACATACTGACTTTGTTCTAGAAATCTTGGAGTTTGTTTTGGAGAACAATGTATTATAAATGCCTACATTTGGGCCTCTGGGAACTATTAGTAGTTTTTAGGGATAACCATGAGTGGATCGATAGATACGTACCAATCTGGTTACAATATGTTGACAATGCTTTTCTCCTTTGGAGAGGCATTTCAGAGTCACTGAAAGAGTTTGTGGAGGTCCTCAATAAAATAAGTATAATATTCTATTCAGTGACTCAGACCTAACATTCCTTGATGTAAGAATTAAAAAGGAGGGAAAGTCTTTGGTCACTGAAATTTATCGGAAGGAAACAGCTACTAATAATATATTAGAGGCATCAAGCCATCATCCAAAATCTTTGATAAGAGGGATACCTGTAGGGCAATTCCTTTGGGTTGCGAAAAAACTGTTCCAGTAAGAAAATTATTGAGAAACATGCAATTGAGATGTCCAATCTATTTGAGAATAGAGGATACTCCAAACGAAACTTGAGATATGCCATGAATAGGGCTCGACATGAGAATAGGGATGATCTGTTATATAGGCAAAAGTGTAAAAATTCTGACCAAAAAATAAGATTTGTAACCGAATATAATTGCCACTGGGATAGGATTCGTACAATCCTCTTGCATAAATGGCAATTTTTGCTAGCAGATGATTCCCTAAAAAGCATAGTAGGGGATAGACCCTCTATTGTGGCCCAACGTGCTCCAAATCTCAAAGATAAATTAGTTAGGAGTCACTATATAAAAAGTCCAGAGGAGAATGACTGGTTGGAAGAACATAGAAAAATAAAAGGTTGTTTCCAATGTGGACATTGTGAACTATGTACAGTTGTGCTCATAAGTTTACATACCCTGGCAGAATTTATAATTTCTTGGCTATTTTTCAGAGAATATGAATGATAACGCAAAAACTTTTCTTTCACTCATGGTTAGTGTTTGGCTGAAGCCATTTATTATCAATCAATTGTGTTTACTCTTTTTAAATCATAATGACAACAGAAACTACCCAAATGACCCTGATCAAAAGATAACATGCACACAAGTTGACACAAAGGGGTTTGAATGGCTATTAACCTCTTAAGGACATATGACGGAATTTTTCCGTCATAAAACAATTGAGCAAACTTAAAGCTGTGGTCTTAAAGGGTTAAAGGTAACCATCCTCACCTGTGATCTGTTTTCTTGTATTTAGTGTGTGTGTGTATAAAAGGTCAATGAGTTTCTGGACTCCTGACAGACCCTTGCATCTTTTATCCAGTGCTGCACTGACGATTCTGGATTCTGAGTCATGGGGAAAGCAAAAGAATTGTCAAAGGATCTGCGGGAAAAGGTAGTTCAACTGTATAAAACAGGAAAGGGATATAAAAAGATATCCAAGGAATTGAGAATGCAAATCAGCAGTGTTCAAACTCTAATGAAGTGGAAAATGAAGGGGTTCTGTTGAAACCAAACTATGGTCAGGTAGACCAACTAAAATTTCAGCTTCAATTGCCAGGAAAATTGTTTGGAATGCAAAGACAAACCCACAAATAACTTCAGGTGAAATACAGGACATGTGGTGTGGCTGTTTAAAGATGCACAATAAGGAGCAACTTGAAGAAAGATGGGCTGCATGGTTGAGTCGCCAGAAGAAAGCCATTACTACGCAAATGGCACAATGTATCTCGCTTACAATACACCAAACAGCACAGAAACAAGCCTCAAACGTTCTGGCACAAAGTCATTTGGAGTGATAAGACCAAAATTGAGCTTTTTGGCCACAACCGTAAACGCTACATTTGGAGAGGAGTCAACAAGACCTATGATGAATGGTACACCATTCCCACTATGAAACACGGAGGTGGATTGCTGATGTTTTGGGGATGTGTGAGCTACAAAGGCACAGGAAATTTGGTCAGAATTGTTGGCAAGATGAATGCAGTATGTTATCAAACAGAACCCCTCTTTTTCCACTTCTTGATTAGAGTTTGAACACTGCTGATTTGCATTCTCAATTCCTTGGATATCTTTTTATATCCCTTTACTGTTTTATACAGTTCAACTACCTTTTTCCCACATATCCTTTGACAATTCTTTTTCTTTCCCCATGACTCAGAATCCAGAAACGTCAGTGCAGCACTGGATGAAAGATGCAAGGGTCTGTCAGGAGTCCAGAAACTCATTGACCTTTTATACACACACACTAATTACAAGCAAACAGATCACAGGTGAGGATGGTTACCTTTAATAGCCATTCAAACCCCTTTGTGTCAACTTGTGTGCATGTTATCAGGCCAAAATCACCAGGGTATGTAAACTTTTGATCAGGGTCATTTGGATAGTTTCTGTTGTCATTATGATTTAAAAATAGTAAACACAGTTGATTGATAATACATGGCTTCAGCCAAACACTAACCATGAGTGAAAGAAAAGTTTTTGTGTTATCATTCATATTCTCTGAAAAATGGCAAAGAAATCATAAATTCTGCTAGGGTATGTAAACTTATGAGCACAACTGTAAATATAATTTACCACAGGGTTTAAAATGTATCTTATCAAGCAGTTTATCAACTGTAAAACAGAAAATGTGATCTATTTCTTCACTGTACTTGCCCCCTTTTCTACGTTGGTAAAACTAGGCGTATGCTGAAAGTAACAGAACATAGAAAGGACATTAAGAAAGCTGAAGAAGGTGAAATAAATAGTGGTATAGCCCTACATTTTCCCCAGTTTCATAATTGCTCAACTAATGACTTGAAAGCTATAGGCATTTAAGCATGTTCACTACATGGAAGAGGAGGTAATATTGACAATATTCTCCTTAAAAAAAGAAACAGCCTGGATGTACAGACTCAACAGCCTAATCCCTAATGGGCTAAATGAAAAGTTTGAGTTTGCAGCCTTTCTTTAATGAAGGTTCAATATAAGGTTCTCAAGTATTTAATTAAAATAAAAATAGGACTAACCTATGATCCGTATAAGTAAGAGTCAAGCTAAAGTTATCTTCCCCTTGCTGCTCCAATAAAACAATCTGTGTTGGTTCTGAATTTTGACAATTTTCAAAAAGCATACACCAAAGTGTAATGGGGAATAACTATCCCTAAAACAAGAGTTCTGCGCTGTATTTTTGTTTTATTTGTAGGGGTTTTCTTTTAAGAATTAAGTTTTGTACATATTATTATCTGTGAGTTTTGTATATATTATTATTTTTGTCACACTATTATAACTGGTCTGCTCTTTAATATTTCACCTATCCTGGAAAAGGGCGCGTCTCTGAAATTAAACGATTGGGGGCTTGTTCCAAACTAAGTGCCAGTCATGTCATAAAAGGCTCTTTAAAAAGCCGGTATAAGATGGGAGCCAGTCTGGAGAAATCTTGTAAACGGGAATATGAGGAGGTAACGAGAGGAGGAGAGTAGGAGATCATGAGCAGAGCGAAGGGGACGGGAGGGAGAGTATCTAGAGACAAGGTCTGAGATGTAGGGGGAGCAATGCAATTGAGGGCTTTGTGTTTAATCCTGGAGGCAAGAGGAAGCCAATGATGGGATTGGCAGAGATGCGGCAGATGAAGAGCGACGTGTAAGGACGATGAGCCTTGCAGAGGCATTCATTATGGATTGTAAAGGAGCTAGAGAGACCAGAGAGGATGAAGTTGCAGTAGTTGAGGTGGAAAAGGATGAGAGAGTGGATTAAAATCTTAGTTGTGTCTTGTGTAAGGAAATGTCTAATTTCTCTTGTTAAGTGTGTTCAGTTCACGGGTCATCCATTACTTATGGGATATATTCTCCTTCCCAACAGGAAGTTGCAAGAGGATCACCCAAGCAGAGCTGCTATATAGCTCCTCCCCTCACATGTCATACCCAGTCATTCTCTTGCAACCCTCAACAAAGAAGGAGGTTGCGAGAGGAGTTGGAGTTTTTACTTAATTATTCTTCAATCAATAGTTTGTTATTTTAAATGGCACCGGAGTGTGCTGTTTTTCTATCTCAGGCAGTATTTGGAAGAAGAATCTGCCTGCGGTTTTCTATGATCTTAGCAGGCGTAACTAAGATCCACTGGCTGTTCTCGACATTCTGAGGAGTGGGGTAACTTCAGAAAATGGGAATAGCATGCGGGGTTCCCCGCAAATGAGGTATGTGCAGTACAATATTTTCTGGGAATGGAATTGACTAAGAAAACACTGCTGTTACCCACATGATGTAAGTACAGCCTTAAATGCAGTAGTAGCGACTGGTATGAGGCTGATAAATGTATACGCAGTTGAGTTATTTTCTAGGGACTAGAATTTGACTGAAAAAATACTGTTAATACTGAAATAATGCTTAAGCCTTATCTGCAGTAGAAGCGACTGGTAGCAGGCTTAGTGATAACTTTGCATGACTTTGAAAAAGTTTGTTTTTAAAACGTTTACTGGCATGTTATTCGTTTTGTGAGGTACTTTGGTGATAAATCCTTTTTGGGCATGATTTTTTTCCACATGGCTAACGTATTTTTCTGCATAGAAAACGTTATATCTGGTCTCCCACTGTTGTAATATGAGTGGGAGGGACCTCTTTTTAGCGCCTTGTTGCGCAGTTAAAATTCTAGCACAGTCTTCCTGTTTCTTCCTCCTTGATCCAGGACGTCTCTAGAGAGCTCAGGGGTCTCCAAAATTCGTTTTTGAGGGAGGTAATCAGTCACAGCAGACCTGTGACAGTGTGTTTGACTGTGATAAAAGTGTTAAATTTTAATTTGATATCCGTTTTTGGGTATTGAGGGGTTAATCATCCTTTTGCTAATGGGTGCAATCCTCTGCTAATTATTACATTTACCGTTAAGCCTATAACTGAATTAGTTCTTTGTTAATTCAACTGTGTTTTTTAAAAGCGCTGCAGCGTTTTTTATATTGCTTGTAAACTTATTGAAAGTAATTTCCAAGCTTGCTAGCTTCATTGCTAGTCTGTTTAAACATGTCTGATACAGAGGAATCTGCTTGTTCATTATGTTCAAAAGCCGATGTGGAGCCCAATAGAAATATGTGTACCAATTGTATTGATATTACTTTGAATAAAAGTCAATCTGTACCGATAAAGAAATTATCACCAGACAACGAGGGGGAAGTTATGCCGTCTAACTCTCCTCACGTGTCAGTACCTTCGTCTCCCGCTCGGGAGATGCGTGAGATTGAGGCGCCAAGTACATCAAGGCACTTACAAATCACTTTACATGATATGGCTAATGTTATGAAAGAAGTATTATACAATATGCCCGAGTTAAGAGGCAAACGCGATAGCTCTGGGTTAAGGACAGAGCGCGCCGATGACACGAGAGCCATGTCTGATACTGCGTCACAATTTGCAGAACATGAGGACGGAGAGCTTCATTCTGTGGGTGACGGTTCTGATTCGGGGAGACCGGATTCAGAAATTTTAAATTTAAGCTTGAGAACCTCCGCGTGTTGCTAGGGGAGGTGTTAGCGGCTCTGAATGATTGTGACACGGTGGCAATCCCAGGGAAATTATGTAGGCTGGATAAATACTATGCAGTACCGGTGTGTACTGACGTTTTTCCTATACCAAAAAGGCTTACTGAAATTATTAGCAAGGAGTGGGATGAACCTGGTGTGCCCTTTTCCCCTCCTCCGATATTTAGAAAAATGTTCCCTATAAACGCCGCCACACGAGACTTATGGCAGACGGTCCCTAAGGTGGAGGGAGCAGTATCTACTTTAGCCAAGCGTACCACTATCCCGGTGGAGGATAGTTGTGCTTTCTCAGATCCAATGGATAAAAAATTAGAGGGTTACCTTAAGAAAATGTTTGTTCAACAAGGTTTTATATTACAGCCTCTTGCATGCATTGCGCCTGTCACTGCTGCAGCGGCATTCTGGTTTGAGTCTCTGGAAGAGGCGATTCGCACAGCACCATTGGATGAGACTTTGAGCAAGCTTAGAACGCTTAAGCTAGCTAATGCGTTTGTTTCGGATGCCGTAGTGCATTTAATCAAACTTACGGCTAAGAATTCCGGATTCGCCATACAGGCGCGCAGAGCGCTATGGCTTAAATCCTGGTCAGCAGATGTAACTTCTAAATCTAAACTACTGAATATTCCTTTCAAAGGGCAGACCTTATTCGGGCCCGGCTTGAAGGAAATTATTGCTGACATTACTGGAGGTAAGGGCCACTCCCTTCCTCAGGACAGGGCCAAATCAAAGGCCAAACAGTCTAATTTTCGTGCCTTTCGTAATTTCAAGGCAGGAGCAGCATCAACTTCCTCCGCTCCAAAACAGGAAGGACCTACTGCTTGTTACAGACAAGGTTGGAAAGGCAACCAGTCATGGAACAAGGGCAAGCAGGCCAGGAAGCCTACTTCCGCCCCTAAGACAGCATGAAGACAGGGCCCCCTTTCCGGAGACTGATCTAGTGGGGGGCAGACTTTCTCTCTTTGCCCAGGCTTGGGCAAGAGATGTACAGGATCCCTGGACGTTGGAGATTATATCTCAGGGACACCTTCTGGATTTCAAAACTTCTCCTCCACAAGGGAGGTTTCATCTGTCAAGGTTATCAACAAACCTAGTAAAGAAAGAGGCATTTCTACAATGTGTACAAGACCTCTTAGTGATGGGAGTGATCCACCCAGTTCCGCGAACGGAACAAGGGCAAGGGTTTTACTCAAATCTGTTTGTGGTTCCCAAAAAAGAGGGAACCTTCAGACCAATCTTAGACTTAAAAATCTTAAACAAATTCCTAAGGGTTCCATCGTTCAAGATGGAAACCATTCGGACCATCCTACCCATGATCCAAGAGGGTCAATATATGACCACAGTGGATTTAAAGGATGCCTACCTTCACATACCAATTCACAAAGATCATTATCGGTACCTAAGGTTTGCCTTTCTAGACAGGCATTACCAGTTTGTAGCTCTTCCCTTCGGGTTAGCTACGGCTCCGAGAATTTTTACAAAGATTCTGGGTTCGCTTCTGGCGGTACTAAGACCGCGAGGCATTGCGGTGGCTCCGTACCTAGACGACATTCTGATACAAGCGTCAAGTTTTCAAAATGCAAAGTCTCATACAGAGATAGTTCTAGCATTTCTGAGGTCGCATGGGTGGAAAGTGAACATGGAAAAGAGTTCTCTGTTTCCACTCACAAGGGTCCCCTTCCTAGGGACTCTTATCGATTCTGTAGAGATGAAGATTTACCTGACGGAATCCAGGTTATCAAAAATTCTAAATGCTTGCCGCGTCCTTCATTCCATTCCAAGCCCATCAGTAGCTCAGTGCATGGAAGTAATCGGCTTAATGGTCGCGGCAATGGACATAGTGCCATTTGCGCGCCTGCATCTCAGACCGCTGCAATTATGCATGCTAAGTCAGTGGAATGGGGATTACTCAGATCTGTCCCCTTTACTGTATCTGGACCAGGAGACCAGGGATTCTCTTCTCTGGTGGTTGTCTCGGGTTCATCTGTCCAAAGGAATGACCTATCGCAGACCAGATAGGACGATTGCAACAACAGATGCCAGCTTACTAGGCTGGGGTCAGTCTGGAACTCCCTAAAGGCTCAGGGATCGTGGACTCAGGAGGAGAAACTCCTTCCAATAAACATTCTGGAATTAAGAACAATATTCAATGCTCTCCTAGCTTGGCCTCAGTTAGCAACACTGAGGTTCATCAGGTTTCAGTCGGACAACATCACGACTGTAGCTTACATCAATCATCAAGGAGGAACCAGGAGTTCCCTAGCGATGTTAGAAGTCTCAAAGATAATTCGCTGGGCAGAGTCTCACTCTTGCCACCTGTCAGCGATCTACATCCCAGGCGTGGAGAACTGGGAGGCGGACTTTCTAAGTCGCCAGACTTTTCATCCGGGGGAGTGGGAACTTCATCCGGAGATATTTGCTCAACTAATTCTTCGTTGGGGCAAACCGGAACTGGATCTCATGGCATCTCGCCAGAATGCCAAGCTTCTGTGCTACGGATCCAGGTCCAGGGACCCGGGAGCGGTGCTGATAGATGCGCTAGCAGCCCCTTGGGTTTTCAACATGGCTTATGTGTTTCCACCTTTTCCGTTACTGCCTCGACTGATTGCCAAGATCAAACAGGAGAGAGCATCGGTGATTCTGATAGCGCCTGCGTGGCCACGCAGGACCTGGTATGCAGACCTAGTGGACATGTCGTCCTGTCCACCATGGTCTCTGCCTCTGAGGCAGGACCTTCTAATTCAGGGTCCTTTCAACCATCCAAATCTAATTTCTCTGAGGCTGACTGCGTGGAGGTTGAACGCTTGATTCTATCGAAGCGTGGTTTCTCGGAGTCGGTTATTGATACATTAATACAGGCTCGGAAACCTGTGACCAGAAAAATTTACCATAAGATATGGCGTAAATATTTATATTGGTGTGAATCCAAGAGTTACTCATGGAGTAAGGTTAAGATTCCTAGGATATTGTCTTTTCTACAAGAGGGTTTAGAAAAGGGTTTATCCGCTAGTTCGCTAAAGGGACAGATTTCTGCTCTGTCTATTCTTTTACACAAGCGTCTGGCAGAGAATCCAGACGTCCAGGCTTTTTGTCAGGCTTTGGCCAGGATTAAGCCTGTGTTTAAGACTGTTGCTCCTCCGTGGAGCTTAAACTTGGTTCTTAAAGTTCTTCAGGGTGTTCCGTTTGAACCCCTTCATTCCATTGATATTAAGCTTTTATCGTGGAAAGTTCTGTTTTTGATGGCTATTTCCTCGGCTCGAAGAGTCTCTGAGTTATCTGCCTTACATTGTGATTCTCCTTATCTGATCTTTCATTCAGACAAGGTAGTCTTGCGTACTAAACCTGGGTTTTTACCTAAGGTTGTTTCTAACAGGAATATCAATCAAGAGATTGTTGTTCCATCATTATGTCCTAATCCTTCTTCAAAGAAGGAACGTCTTTTGCATAATCTAGACGTGGTCCGTGCCCTGAAGTTCTACTTACAGGCAACTAAAGATTTTTGGCAAACTTCTTCTCTGTTTGTCGTTTACTCTGGACAGAGGAGAGGTCAAAAGGCTTCAGCTACCTCTCTCTCTTTTTGGCTTCATAGCATAATACGTTTAGCTTATGAGACTGCTGGACAGCAGCCTCCTGAAAGAATTACAGCTCATTCCACTAGAGCTGTGGCTTCCACCTGGGCCTTTAAGAATGAGGCCTCTGTTGAACAGATTTGCAAGGCTGCAACTTGGTCTTCACTTCATACTTTTTCCAAATTTTACAAATTTGACACTTTTGCTTCTTCGGAGGCTGTTTTGGGGAGAAAGGTTCTACAGGCAGTGGTTCCTTCTGTGTAATGTTCCTGCCTTGTCCCTCCCATCATCCGTGTACTTTAGCTTTGGTATTGGTATCCCATAAGTAATGGATGACCCGTGGACTGAACACACTTAACAAGAGAAAACATAATTTATGCTTACCTGATAAATTTATTTCTCTTGTAGTGTGTTCAGTCCACGGCCCGCCCTGTCTTTTTTGAGGCAGGTTCTAAATTTTAAATTATAACTCCAGTCACCACTGCACCCTATTCTCCTATCTCGTCTTGTTTCGGTCAAATGACTGGATATGACATGTGAGGGGAGGAGCTATATAGCAGCTCTGCTTGGGTGATGCTCTTGCAACTTCCTGTTGGGAAGGAGAATATATCCCATAAGTAATGGATGACCCGTGGACTGAACACACTACAAGAGAAATAAATTTATCAGGTAAGCATAAATTATGTTTTTAGCGATGTTTTTAAGGTTGAAGCGGCAGGCTTTAGCCAAGGACTGAATGTGAGGAGTGAAAGAAAGATCTGAGTCAAGTGTGACCCCCAAGATATCGGGCATGTGAGGTTGGGGTAATGATGGAGTTATCAACAGTTATAGAGACATGGGGGGGGTGGAGATTTTGGAAGGGTGGAAAATAAGGAGCTCCGTTTTGGAGAGATTTAGCTTGAGGTAGTGAGAGGACATCCAAGATGAGCTATTAGAGAGACAGTTAGTGACACGGGTTAGCAAGGAAGGAGATAGTTTTGGTGCAGAGAGGTAGATTTGGGTATTGTCGTCATACAAATGCTAATGAAACCCATGGGACTTTATTAAGGAACCTAATGAGGACGTGTAGATTGAGAAGAGAAGGGGACCAAGGTCCGAGCCTTGCGGTAACCCAACAAAAAGAGGTAACGGGGCAGATGATGCCCCCGAGAAGGCTACACTAAAGGTACGGTTAGACAGATAGGAAGAGAACCAAGAGAGAGCTGTGTCGCAGATGCTGAAGGATTGGAGGGTCCTGTTTCTCACCCTTCTAGATTGTAAGTTTCCACAGGAATAGGGCCTCAATTCCTCCTGTATTTGTTTGATAAATTTTACCCTGTCTCATAAAAATATTGTATCATTGTTGTACTTTTATCTTTTGTACCTATGGACAGCGCTGTGGAATTTGTTGGCACTTTATAAATAAAGTATAATAATAATAACCTTGCCTCCCACGTAGCCCAAACATTATGAAATAGGACCCCCCTTGTAAAATAAGCTAGAGATCCAGCCACCAAGACAAAACTGTCTTGTCTTGAAATCCAGAAAAATCATCTGAGACAACATCCCTATACCACTTGCAAAGCATACAAAGCTGAAGTGGTTTCATATAAAAATGAGCAAATGGAATGGTATCCAAACCAAGACCTAGAACCTCCATACAAAGAGAAACAGTGGGAAACTGTAGAGATTGAAGATTTTGACAGGCTGAAACCAACTTCAGTCTTCTTTGAACTGTTAGAGACAATCTCATGGAGACTGAATCTGTCTGGAACTCCAGAAAAGTCTGAGGAACCAAAGAACTATTTAACAAATTGACCCTCCAACCATGTTGACAAAGGAACAACGGTCTGTTGGTGTGAGATTCTGCTAAATATAAAGATTGACATGTACCAAAATATCATCCAGGTAAGGAAACACAGCTATTCATTGACCTCTGATAACTGACGAAAGAGCCACTAATACCTTTGTAAAGAGCCTTGGAGCTGAAGCCAAACCAAACGGAAGAGCAACAAACTGAAAATGCTTTTATAGAAAAGCAAATCTCAGAAACTGAAAATGATTCCTGTGAATTGGAATATGTAGGTAAGCATCCTTTAAATCATGTGTGTACATAAATTACCCTTGCTGAATGAAAGGCAGAATAGATCAAATAGTCTCCATGTTGAAGGTTTTAACTCTGACAAACTTGTTCAAAGCTTTAAGTTCCAACACTGGTCTGTAAGTTCCTTCCTTTCTTGGGAACAACAAAGTCGTTTGAATAAAATCCCTTTGCCTGTTCTAGCAGAGGAACAGAAATGATCACACTCATGAATTCCAGATCCAGAACCACATGAAGAAAAGCCTGATCTTTCAAATGATTTTTCGGAACATTTGACAACCTTCCTCTTGGAGGTCTTACCCTGAAACCTATCCGATAACCTTCGGAAAATATATTCAGAGTCCAAGAATCTGACACATTCTGAAACCATGCCTCTAAGTAAGTTGTTAAAAGGTTTTATACTGGATTTTTAGATCATTATCTGAGCATATTCTTCTTTATAGTAGTGTCTATTACATGCAATAATATGAAAATTGGTGTATGAAGAAGAGTTAACCTCAGCATTCTTGCAATAAACACACCAAATACAGGTAGATAGATTCCAAAGGAGGATTAGGGACAGATTCAGAACATTCCATAGTGAACAAACACAGAAATAATAACCACAAAAAACAAAAGACCTCTGATGGAATGAGTATACAATACCCCCTCCTGGGATCACAGCTAAAGCTGGAAGCGCCAAACAAATGCCAATTGAATAATGTAAATAAAAAAAAACACAACGAGCATGCACATGCGCCCTGACACACGGGCCCATGTGCCCTCACCAATGTGCACACCTGTAAAAAGGAAGCCAGGAAATTTTCTTGTTAGAATAAAGCTGAAATAATTAATACAAAGGTGTTTAACCCAATATAGAGCCCCTTATACTGTATATGGAGTGCACATGAATCTGATCCCAGGCTATATATAATAACGCCAGGTATAGGTTTTAAAATGAGTGTTACAATTAAATAAAAAAACACCTTAAACACTGCATAATAGCAGGAAAAAAAACAATCCTGTATGGAAAGCATATCAGCAGGGGATACACTATGAGTTAACTGTAGAACCAAAAGGAGGAGGTAAAAGACAAGTCCATGTGATATCCTTGGGAGGACAGTGACACATTTCCATGGGAAAGAAAAATTAAGACACACCCCAAACTCCTTAAAGGGACAGTCAACTCAAAAAATATTATTGGTAAAAAAAAGATAGATAATCCCTTTATTACCCATTCCCCAGTTTTGCACAGCCAACACAGTTATATTAATATACTTCTAACCTCTGTGATTACCTTGTATCAGCCTCTTTTGACAGCCTCCTGATCACATTACTTTTTATTTATTATCTTGGCATTTTAGCTGTGTTGTGCAGAACCCACGGGCCTGAGCACAATGTTAGCTATATGGCCCACATGAGCTAGAAGTCTCCTGTTGTGAAAAGCAAATAAAAAAGCATGATTAAGAGGCTGTCTACAGTATCTTAGAAACAGGCATTTAGAAGTTTGAATGTTATAAAGTATATAAATATAAAGATTTTGGTTGTGCAAAGCTGGGGAATGGGTAGTAAAGGCATTATCTATCTTTTTAAACAATAACAATTTTAGTGATGACTGTCCCTTTAAACTTCAATCTTGAAAATGGACCTCAACTTAGTCTGAGAACCCCTCTCAATGAAGAAATCATCTGCACATCATCAGTCTTCACCTTCCTCCAGCGGAGGCAAATATAGGATTTACTACCATATAGGTGGGAGAGGTTTTATATAGCTCTTGGAGTTTGGGAATATTTGACTCCTCCTAATGGTAGGGAAGGTTATTCCCAGGAGTAATGGATCGTGGACTCTTACCACCTTTATTAAAGAAATCATTTGGGTTTCATGTCTGTTTAAATTATAGGATAAGCACACAAAATAAATAATAAAAGTACAGGGCAATTTTTTTCCCCACTGTGCTTCATTAAACATTTTGGGCTAGATTACAAGTGGAGTGGGCACGCTAACATGTGGGGGTCGATCCAATAAAAATCGTCGCCCGCAAAAGCCGGCGACGCCAATATTTACGCTGGTTTGGTATCACATATACGGCGTAACCTAGAAGTTACGCGCGTATATTTCTGCCGTCGCCCGTAGTTTTTTGGGCCATAGGCAGGCATACCAAACCAGCGCAGTTTGGTATCCAATATGCAGCGTAAGGACTTACGTGGCGAAAATGGAGAAAACTTACTCCATTTTCACCTCGCCACAAAAAGCAGCCGTAAGAAGCCTTACGCTGACTATTGGAGCCCCGTAACTCCCTAAACTGGCTGCTAAAATAAACCTAACACCTAACGCATGCGCAATGTCTATCTCCCTGTCAACCGCGATCTTCTAAAATAAACCTAACACCTAACGCATGCGCAATGTCTATCTACCTGTCAACCGCGATCCCCCCCCGAAATCCCTAATAAAGTTATTAACCCCTAAACCGCCGCTCCCGGACCCCGCCGCCATCTACATAAACTAACCCCCTACTGTGAGCCCCTAAAACCGCCGCCATCTACCTTATCTATCCCCTAATTAGAACCCCTTACACCGCTGTCATCTACCTTATCTATCCCCTAATCTGACCCCTTACACCGCCGCCACCTATATAAAAATTATTAACCCCTAATCTAATCCCCCTATACCGCCGCCAGCTATATTAATATTATTAACCCCTAATGTAAGCCCCTTACACCGCCGCCATCTCTATTAAAATGATTAACCCCTAATTTAATCTACCTACCCCGCCGCCAGCTATATTATCTATATTAACCCTAAGTATATTATAGTTAATATAGGTATTACATTATATATATTAACTATATTAACCCTAATTATATTAGGGTTAATATAGTTAATATAGTTACTATAGTATTTATATTAACTATATTAACTCTATTTAACCCTAACGGGAATATTTTAGTTTATAAATGAATTAGATTAATTTAATATAAATTTAGTTAGGGGTGTTAGGGTTAGATAGAGTTAATATAGTTAATATAAATACTATAGTAACTATATTAACTATATTAACCCTAATATAATTAGGGTTAATATAGTTAATATATATAATGTAATACCTATATTAACTATAATATACTTAGGGTTAATATAGATAATATAGCTGGCGGCGGGGTAGGTAGATTAAATTAGGGGTTAATCATTTTAATAGAGATGGCGGCGGTGTAAGGGGCTTACATTAGGGGTTAATAATTTTAATATAGATGGCGGCGGTGTTAGGGGCTCACTTTAGGGGGTTATAGATATAATATAGCTGGCGGCGGGGTACGGGAGCGACGGTTTAGGGGTTAATAACTTTATTAGGTTGAGGCGGGGTACGGGAGCGGCGGTTTAGGGGTTAATAGCTTTTTTATTGTTAGGATAGTGAGGGGGGATAGCGGATAGAGGGTTAGACGTGTCGGGCTATGTTAGGGAGGCGTGTTAGACGTGTCGGGCTATGTTTAGGAGGCGTGTTAGACAGTGCGGGTGATTTAGACTTTAGTCAGGTTTTATAGGCGCCGGCAGTTTCTAACGTGGCGCAAGTCACTGGCGACTCCAAAAATCTGTACTTACGCAGATTTCTGGACATCGCTGGTTTGTGAGACTTGCGCCACTTTAGCAAGTGACAGCGCCGCATATTGGATGGCTCGAGTTGCGAGCTGAAACTGTGGGCGACGTGGGTTCCCTCGCTTGCGCCGCAAAACTGCGATCTATATCGGATCGCGCCCGTGAACGTCAGCACAGGTGCACTCAAACCCTCACATTATAGACTTTTATGAGTGCTAAGGCTAAAGGTCAAATAGTGGAGTTCTTTGTTAACTTTTAATCTACATTTTCCAGTGCTATTCTGTGTTGCGCTCAAGAACAAAGTGGTAACATACACTTCTGAAGCGCTCTCCCTTACTCCAAGTGAGATCTGTGGTTAACTTTTTTTTTTCTCAACAAAAAAAGTCTCCTATGCAGCAGCACAGTACGTCTCTCAGCAGGCACAGTTTTGTGATTTGTAATTCTGCACCTGCAAATGAAGCATTTAACACAGAAGACACATTGTACCGTGTAATACTATGAAAAGTCATCTGGTTACAGAACAAATGTCTAAATGACTTGGTATTTCTAATGTATTTGTTACCTCTAATAGTATTAGCTTTTAGCAGATTTGGTTTGATACCTATTATGCTGTCGCATACAATTGCTGTCATATTGTATTTTAGGCAACTTTTTTTTTTAAGTTGGATCATCATTTTATCAATTAACCAGGATTCATATAAGAATCACTTTTTAGCACTTTTAATAAAAGAATATGTTTATGCTTACTTTTTGAAAAGTGCTAGTGCTCTTCTTTTGCATAAAAAGGGACTTGGCATTAAGCCAAGGTGATGAACGTAATTTGTTATCCCTATTGTGGACTACAGTGCTTCTATTTTAAAGAATTAGGACATGGAAAGCTAAACCCATAGCAGAGAGATTCTCTTCTTAAATTTGAGAATGCACCAGCAGAGAAAGTACCTAAAAAAAAAATATATATGCTTACCTGATAAATTAATTTCTTTCATGATTGTGAGTCCACAAGTCATCATGGGTGCGAATATTCCCTTCCTGACCACTAGGAGAAGGAAAAAGACACACCAGAGCTTCAAAGCCCTCCCACTTCCCATGATCCTCAGTCATATCTAAAACCAAGTCAATGCGGAAAAAAAGAAAAACAAGAAAGATAAAGCAGGGCAAAGAAGTGCAAAAACAAGTACTGCCAAGACCAGAACAAAAAGAAAGGACAGGGCTCTTGAACTCTCACTATCATGAAAGAAATTAAAGGGACATGAAACACAAAAAATGTCTTCCATGATTCAGATAGAGAATACAATTTTAAACAACTTTCCATTTACATCTATTATCTAATTGTCTTCATTCTCTTGGTATCCTTTGTTGAAGAAGCAATGCACAACTGGGAGCTTCCTGGACCCATTGGGTGAACCAATAACATGAAGCATATATGAGCCTACCTAGGTATCCTTTTCAACAAAAGATACCAAGAGTACAAAACAAATTGCATAATAGAAGTGAATTGCATTTTTGTTTTTAAATCACATTCTCTTTTTGAAATATGAAAGAAAAAATTTGGGTTTCAAGTCATAGTAAATCCGAGCGTTTAAAAAAAAAAAAAACCATTAGGATATACTATTACTAAAAATAAATTGTAGTTTCAGTTATCACTTATTTAAAAAACGGGTGCTAAACTCACCCTGTCTGTGCCGCGGCAGTTCACTAAAGTCAGAGCCTCTGGCCGCCCACAGCACAGCGCTCTTTACCAATGAGGTGACGTTTCCACCTCTAAACCAATAGCCATGCTAGCAAACAAAACACTGCAAATGACACGCATGGCTATTGGTTTAGAGGTGGAAACGTCAGCTCATTGAGAGAAGAGCGCTGTTTAGCACCTCTTTTTTATTTTTAATAAGTGAAGTTTATTTTTGGTGATGGTAAATTACAGCATTTTTTAAATGCTCTGATTTACCATCACGTTAATTTTCCAGGTAAGCATACATTTTGTTTTCTTTCATCAGATGGTGAGAGTTCATAAGCCATCACATATGGGAAACAATACTCAAACAGTTGAGTACACGAGATCACTGTTAAATGGGGGGAACCATAAAGGTAGGATGTTACTAATCAGGCACTACAGTCTGCAGAACATTCATGCCAAAGGCAGCCTCAAAAGAAGCGTACACATCAAAGTGATAAAACTTTAAAAAGGTGTAAAGAAGTCCAAGTAGTTGCCTTACATCAAATCAATAGAAGCCCCATTGTGAAAGTAGCAAATGCTGTAGTGGAATGAGAACGCACTTAGGGGGAGTTTTGCCCGTAACCAAATAAGCTTTACAAATTAAAGCTGTAGCTTTCTGACCTTTGCGAGGCCCAGAAAAATGGTAGGGAAAAACACAAACAGAAGAAAGTCTGAAATGTTTTGTGGCTTCCACATAATATTTGAGAGCTCTTACAACTTCTAAATTGTGGAGAAGATGCTCCTTAGAATTCTTATGAGGTGGACAAAAAGAAGGAACCACACTTTCCTGATTGATATCTGTATCCATAACCTTGTCAGAAAAACCTATATGAGACAGCATTAAGCATTCATTGACCATGCCGTCAAATTCACAATTTTGAGATCTTGAAAAAAGAAAGGGCTTGAGAGAGAAGCTCTTTTCTTAGAGGACGCCTCCAAGGCGGGCACAAGGACATCTCCATCAGATCTGCAAAGCAAATCCTGTGAGGCCACACTGGAGCAATAAGAATTGCAGAGGCTTGATCCTGGCTTTTAATCTAGATAGCAACAAAAACGGAGGAAATATGTAAATCAGGTTAAATGACCAAGGAACCACTACTAGATAATCTATCACACTCGTCTGAGGATCCCGAGACCTGGCACAATACTGAGGCCGTTTGTGATTCAAACAAGTATGTCGCTAACTCAGCTCCTCCGGCCGCCCAGGCAGAACAATTTTTCCAATGAGATGACGTTTCCACCTCTAGACCAATAACCATGCTAGGATGTCAGTTGAGATGCACGCCTATTGGTTTAGAGGTGGAAACGTCACCTCATTGAAGAAAGTGATGTGCTGTGGGCAGCCGGAGGTGCTGAGTTAGCGATACACTTGCCTTACAGATAGTTGAGTTTTTTGGAAACGATGACAGAAACTAATGTTTATTTTTAGTGATGGTAAATCCTAGTGTTTGTTATACGCATGGGTTTACCATCACTTTGAGGCACAAAGCTCATTAGCTAAAACAGCTAATGCAGCATTCTTAGCATTAATGTGAATTCTTTACACTGCTGCATCACAAATAAAGGTATTTGCTGTTCTCAGGAGATTAATACGATCCTGAATCTCATCCAGAGTTTTTTCCCCAGAAACAAGTTCTGAAAGATTATCACACCAAACAGCAGTGGCGACGCAGGCAATACAGACTGCAGGTCTAAACATAAATCCTGCCAGCTGTAATGATCACCTATGAAAACATTCAAATTTTATATCGAAAGGATCTTTAAAATAGGAACGATCCTCCAAAGGAATAGTGGTATGCCTGGCCAGATTCTAAATAGCTGCCTTAGGAACAGTTTCCCAAACAGAAGGTAAACATAGACATGAATTTGGTAAATGGAAGAAAAAGAACATGTGGTTTCTGCCATTCCTTAAAATTAAGTTCAGAAACTGAATCAGGCATGGGAAAAGAGGAAGGATGCTTCGGAGTTGCCTTAAAAAATGTATCAACCCTCTTTACAGGTTGCTTGACAGCAGCAGGACAATCTTATACCATACAGCAAATAAAACGTCCTGCAATTAAAGGGACACTCAAGTCAAAATTAAACTTCATGATTCAGATACAGCATGCAATTTTAAACAACTTTCTAATTTACTTCCATTAACTGTGCACAGTCTTTTTATATTTACACTTTTTGAGTCACCAACTCCTACTGAGGATGTGCAATAATTCACAGAATAAATGTATATTAGACTGCTCTAAGTCCCTGATGAGCTAAAGGCCAAAGAAGGACCACCGTCAAATCCTTGCAAACGTCTGCGCTGTAGGCACACAAGCTAGAACCTCACTAATAGAGTGAAAATAATTTTTAAGATTCAGAGAAAGTTCAGATGAACTCTCCTGGAAGTAACTTTCATAGGGTAAAGACCCTTGCACACTCTGAAGTGCAGTAAAACCCTGTTTAGGGTTACCAATAGACTCAGCATATGAGGTACAAAGCTGGGCACAGGGACACACCTGATAATCCTTACAAAGTAAACACAAACTGTAAGGGGTTAAAATATCAGAGCTGATGGACCAGAGACCTGAGCTGCACCAGTTTGCTTCATAGTACCAGAAGGAAATAGCTTAAGTATCAGAGATAGACTGAAGCAAATAAGCACTTAAAAGCACACAAATAGTTAACCCCGAAGGGAAGAAAAGATGGAAACAGTAACAATAAACATAAGGTGTTATCAAATAAGCGCTGAAATACTGCAAACAGTTAAAGGCTTACATAGCAAATAAAGGGTTAAATAAAACTCCCCAGATTTGAAGCCAAACTCTGATGATCAGAGGGCCTTACCACTTACAGCAACAAGAAATGATTTAAACACAGAAAAGGTGCGCTAAAACAGTTAACCATTAGCGTACCAGCACTTCCAATGAGCACTAAAACAAAGAACCCAAAGGCAACAAGTAGAAATTTAGCGCAGGTGAAGGAAAACTTCCTGTGTACAGCTCAGAAAAAAATGTGAACATGCTAAGCGGACTGACCTAAATTTAAAGCGACAGTAATCTAATTATTTTTTAAGTGGTCAAAACTGCTATAAACCACTATTATAAGGTGTATGGTGTATAAATATATATCTCCCCTACCTATGTGAAGCATGTGAACATATTCATACCAATAGCCAGTGGGCTATGGAAGTGCAAGTACTTACCTCTCAGCACCTTTGTCCACTGTGCTTACCTCAGCTGCAGTAACTTGCTTCCAGTAGATGCGCCTATCCTAGGTAGTGCACGCACGATGCCAAGGATCTAAATCCGTAACAACAACTACAAACCAGGAGATAGGTGGACAAGTCCACATTTCACCTGGGAGCCTTGTGACATTTCCCACTGAGAAAATATATCTTTACTGCCTGGCTGATAACTCCTTACGACAGTTACTGGGCCTCAGATTGGTTAGAGCAGTGTTTCTCAACTCCAGTCCTTAAAGGGACAGTAAAAGCCTTGAGATGTTTACATAAAATGTTTAGTTATGCATAATGAAACAGCTTTACAATATATTTTCATTATTTATTTTGCCCCTTTTGTATGTAATTTAAGCAAGTTTCTAATTCTAAGAACATGAAAAGCAAACTGCTGACTTATAAGCTCTACCTCTGCTATGAATCTTTCACTAAGTGGCTTTAATTGATAACAACTGCAAAACAGAGTACTTTATGACAGAGACTAGCTTTGTTGTCTGCAGACTAAAGCGCAGATTGGCTCCTCTAAATGAGGCAAATAGTGGGTGGAGTTTGGTTATTCAAAAATAACTGCAGTAAAATGGATGTAAATGTGAAATATGTTAAGACTTGGCTGATGTGTTATTCTATAGCAACACAACAGAAATGTCTTGTAATTACAAGGTGTTTCCCTTTAATTATATATGAACTAGAGCACAGGTAAAGTAATCAGGTGATCACCTGCACTTTAGCTGAGATATAATGACAATCTGGCCTGTTGAAAAACATTGGGATAGAGGATCCAGTTACCACGACGAGTAGAGGTGCATTTCACTTTCACCTCATTGAGGAGGCAAAAGAAAATGAATGAGGAGCATGGAAAGTGGGAGGGATTTAAAGCTCTGGTGTGTTGGTGTCTCTTTTGCGTCCTCCTAAAGGTCACAATATGCAAAAAAGTTAATGTCCACAGCACTAGGTACAGTTCTTCTCTTTTATTTCGATACAGACATAAAGTCAAGCAACATTTTCGGGTCTATTAACCCTTATTCATGCTTGCAGTAGTACATTAAAATTCACCTTTTAAAACATTCAAATTTCACGCCAACCACAAACATGTGGTTCTGCTGCCATCTACTGGTCAGAAAAATTAATTACATTACATTTAACAGATTGTTAAGATTTGTTTTCATCTAAAGGTTTGTCATTATATATAAAGATGACTCATGTTAGTGGAATAGATAAGGTCAGCTTCTGTTATAGGGTTAGCAAAATTATCATTATTTTGCAATACTGTTTCTGATAATCTTTGCTGGGGCGAATTAGGGACAGATACAAAGCAGGGTTAGGCTTGTGAAGTATGCCCTTGAGTTTCAGAGTTAAATTACAGGGAAACGGAGCAAAATAAATAATGAAAATATATTGCAAAGTTGTTTTACAACAAACATTTTAAATCACAATCTCCAAGTTTGTGTACCTTTGAGAGCTCTGTCAGATGAACAGGTCTTAAAGTCATTAATTTCCAATCTAAAAGTAGCATGATCATGTTGCTCTTGAGTTTGTATTTTCTATCAAAAATAAAAATCAGTCAGAAAGCCCAGTGATACGTCTTGATCAAATATTGGATACTTGTCATTCTTTGAGGAGGAACTGAAGAAAGCATGAATTCTAGTATGGTGAATCTTTTTAATTTCCAAAAGAAGTATCCACTTATCACAGTGTGAATAGCACTGAATCAGAGGAGAAGAGAATACATTTTAGAGTTTTACTCCTCAAAATAGGCTTTTCCTTTGCAGGGACTCTCTGATGGTCAACTTAGCATGTTTTCCTGATCTGCCACAAAGCAGCTGTTACCTCAAGCAAGACTCTTCATAAAGATGATTTCTTTTCACAAAGGGTTGATCCTTTAGATTAAGCAATAAATAAAAGTGCTTCTAAAAATTAATTCTAAGAATTTCAATATATTATAATCATACAACTGTGGGCAAAAGTATTGCATTATAATCAAGTAATGGACCATTCACCCTGAAAAGTGTTGAAATTTAAAATATCTTTTGTCATCCATACATTAGGCAATTGTGCACAATGTATGGAGCAAATTATTGCTTGTTCTGTAAAGACATTCTAAAATGACCTGGACAAAACTATTGATACACTTTATAAGTTACAATAAAGAACTGTTTTCTAGTGATACTTCCCTATTAATTGGTAGCAACCAATTTAAATGGAGAATTCACTCTGCTGTTGTGCGCCACTGTGTGTATCAAACTGAACACCGAAAAGAGAAGGAAAACCAGAGAGTTGTCTGAGCTTAAAAAGATGGTTATAGCCAAGCATGGTCTATAAAAAGACTACAAGCCCATTTCTAAAGAGCTTGATGTTCCTGTGAGCACTGTTGACAATATTATTAAGAAGTTTAAGGCACATGGGATTTTAGACAACATCCCTGGATGTGGCAAGACTAAAATTGACCGAAGAATGATGAGAAAGATTATTTGAATGGTGGAGAAAGAACCATGGACAACTTCAAAAGAGATCTAAGCCAAAGTTGAAGCTTAAGGTGCAATCCTATCAAGTCGCACCATCCGTTGCTGTTTGAATGAAAATGACCTTCATGGTAGAAGACCTAGGAAGAGAGAAACCCAAAAAAAGCATGACTAGGACAGACAAAACAAAAGTTTTTTTTTGGGCAAATCACAACTCCAAAAGAACACCCCACTGTGAGACACGGGGAGGCTCAGTGAAGTTTTGTGGTTGCTTTGCTGCCTCTGGCAGTGGGTGCGTAGAATCTGTGCCAGGCACAATGAAATCAGAAGACTATCAAGGCATTTTGGTGTGAAACGTACTGTCCAGTGTCAGAAAGCTGTGTCTCAGTTGTAGGTCATGGGTACTCCAGCAGGATAATGACCTGAAACATACCTCAAAAGCACCCAAGAATGAATGAGATCTGAATCCCTTCGAACATCTGTGGAAAGAACTGAAACTCAGAGTGGAAAAAAGTTACCCATCAAACCTGATGGAACACCTGGAGTAGTTTGCTCAAGAAGAGTGGGCCAAAATTCCATTTGAAAATTGATGAAATCTTATTCAGAGCTGCAGAAAGCACTTGATTATAGTTATTGTCTCCAAAGAATTAATACAACAAAAGAAAAGGGGGCGCCCTTGAGAGTATCTATAAATGGTAATATGTAGTATATGAGGTAGCTTATATGTTACCAATAGAAATGCACTTTTCAGTATAAATGATGATACACTGATTCAGTAGTAACTAGTATATATGTTGTGGACAGAGTAAATAGATGTTAACCTATACAATTTGATAATCACAATGTTAATAGGACAGTTGTATCTCACTCAAAACTAGTATATACGTTGTGAACAGAGTAAATAGATGTTAGCCTAAACAATTTGATAATCACAATGTTAATAGGATAGTTATATCTCACTCAAAGATAGTGGTTAATGGGTGACAATGATCACTATATTGTCCTTTATAAAGGTCTTGATAGTAGAATACCAAGGCAGCAATCTGTAGTGGTCCAGACCAGGATCCAATTAAGCAATCTAAAATATCAAACAGAGACAGATGCGCCACATGGCCCAATATTGTAGTTTCCAAATTTATGTAGATTTTACTATATAGTTGAACTCACATGTATTGGAGCACCTCAATTGGTGCAAATGACACAGTCTGGGATCTATAACAGTCACCCAGCAGACCGGCCTCTCGAGTTGTTCAGGGTCTGTGTAAAATAGAAAACACAAAAAAGCCTATATGGCCTAGTATTGTATGACTAGAGTGATTTCACACCAGATAGTAGTATAAGATTTTGAACTCACATTTGGTGAAGCATCCCCAATGATGCTATAGAGACAAGCTGGGATTAATTCAGTCACCCAACAGACTTAGCTCGTGGCATACAGCATGCAATAGTCCTCTCAGTGGTCTTTAGGTCAGTGATATCCTCAGATAAAAACCAGTTCATAGGCAGCAAGTGTTTATAGTAAAAGTTAAAATCACTTTAATAAAATAATATTAAATTGCGACGCGTTTCTCAGTCTCAGACTGTTTCCTCAGGCATAATAAAATGGTTTACAAACACTTGCTATATATTCCTAAACAAACCACTTAACATAATTGGTAACACTTGTTGTGGGTGTGGTTTATGACATCATCAGTATCCTAGCTACTGATATATTTTAGCAACAAATGTGACACAGTATTGTATACTTAAACAATGTACATCAGAGTTTACATTTTATGAGTCAAGTGAAACAATCTACCTCATACTTTGCAGTGCAAATATTAATCATAATACATAAAACACATCAATACTACAATATTGTAGCAATACATATATTTCCCCATATCCAGTGAGATTTGTCTCATGCTACTCAATCATATCTGATTCCTATCTCTATTTCTATTTAATGTCTAGGCTGGGTCTGTTTTATATCAGAACATCTTTAATCCATTGTTTAATGGTTTATCTTTTTTCTTATTTAGTTTTTAAGTGTCTGATCCCTCTCTGCCAATAGCCCCAATCTACATTTAATATGAGGGTAACTATTTTTTGTTCAAACCTTTGTATTAAACATTATAAGCCCTTTGATTTATTGGTATGTAATAGTTTTATAATCTACTGCTGTGCATAAACTGTGATTTCAAATGGCAGGTTGTTAACTAACCTTATAGGGCTATTGATCCATTAGATTCGAGTAGTTTCAAACGCCATCTGATGTTCTAAATGGCGTGTGTGTTGCGCTAATGCGCATGTGTACAACGTCAATGTGTATGTGAGTAATGTTGCCAAGGGAACAAATAGTGTTAGTCAATTATACGTTGTGCGTAAAACGTGATACGTCCCAAGCTGCGCTAGTGCGCATGTCAGCACTGCTAAGGCGTCTCAAGCTTTCGTTGCCAAGGGAACCGGAATCCCATTCAATCTCACGTTATGCGTGTTATAGCCTTACAGCTGATAGGTTAGTATTATCTTGTAGGAGGTTTTTATTGTTTATGCTAGTGCGCATGTCAGCATTGCCAAGGAGTCTCAAGTTTTCATTGCCAAGGGAACCAGAGTCTCATGAGATTCTGGTTCCCTTGGCAATGAAAACTTGAGACTCCTTGGCAATGCTGACATGCGCACTAGCATAAACAATAAAAACCTCCTACAAGATAATACTAACCTATCAGCTGTAAGGCTATAACACGCATAACGTGAGATTGAATGGGATTCCGGTTCCCTTGGCAACGAAAGCTTGAGACGCCTTAGCAGTGCTGACATGCGCACTAGCGCAGCTTGGGACGTATCACGTTTTACGCACAACGTATAATTGACTAACACTATTTGTTCCCTTGGCAACATTACTCACATACACATTGACGTTGTACACATGCGCATTAGCGCAACACACACGCCATTTAGAACATCAGATGGCGTTTGAAACTACTCGAATCTAATGGATCAATAGCCCTATAAGGTTAGTTAACAACCTGCCATTTGAAATCACAGTTTATGCACAGCAGTAGATTATAAAACTATTACATACCAATAAATCAAAGGGCTTATAATGTTTAATACAAAGGTTTGAACAAAAAATAGTTACCCTCATATTAAATGTAGATTGGGGCTATTGGCAGAGAGGGATCAGACACTTAAAAACTAAATAAGAAAAAAGATAAACCATTAAACAATGGATTAAAGATGTTCTGATATAAAACAGACCCAGCCTAGACATTAAATAGAAATAGAGATAGGAATCAGATATGATTGAGTAGCATGAGACAAATCTCACTGGATATGGGGAAATATATGTATTGCTACAATATTATAATATTGATGTGTTTTATGTATTATGATTAATATTTGCACTGCAAAGTATGAGGTAGATTGTTTCACTTGACTCATAAAATGTAAACTCTGATGTACATTGTTTAAGTATACAATACTGTGTCACATTTGTTGCTAAAATATATCAGTAGCTAGGATACTGATGATGTCATAAACCACACCCACAACAAGTGTTACCAATTATGTTAAGTGGTTTGTTTAGGAATATATAGCAAGTGTTTGTAAACCATTTTATTATGCCTGAGGAAACAGTCTGAGACTGAGAAACGCGTCGCAATTTAATATTATTTTATTAAAGTGATTTTAACTTTTACTATAAACACTTGCTGCCTATGAACTGGTTTTTATCTGAGGATATCACTGACCTAAAGACCACTGAGAGGACTATTGCATGCTGTATGCCACGAGCTAAGTCTGTTGGGTGACTGAATTAATCCCAGCTTGTCTCTATAGCATCATTGGGGATGCTTCACCAAATGTGAGTTCAAAATCTTATACTACTATCTGGTGTGAAATCACTCTAGTCATACAATACTAGGCCATATAGGCTTTTTTGTGTTTTCTATTTTACACAGACCCTGAACAACTCGAGAGGCCGGTCTGCTGGGTGACTGTTATAGATCCCAGACTGTGTCATTTGCACCAATTGAGGTGCTCCAATACATGTGAGTTCAACTATATAGTAAAATCTACATAAATTTGGAAACTACAATATTGGGCCATGTGGCGCATCTGTCTCTGTTTGATATTTTAGATTGTCTCCAAAGGCTGTGCTACGAAATATTAGGTAAAGAGTACCACTATTTTTGTCCATGCCATTCTCATTTGCTATACTGTTTATAGTAATATGTAAAGTCATAAATCAAAAGTAAAGTTTCTGTTATCAAGAATGGGGGATACTATATAATGTTGACAATTTTTACTTAGTTCAGAGAAAATTGTGCGTTTTCTTTAAAAAGTGGATGAGTACCAATACTTCCGGCCACATTGTAAATAGGAATAGAATATTTTCAACACCAGGAAGACCATGTGTATTTGCAGTTTGCACCAATCAGTGCAGTGTTTTCATGACAAACACCTTTACTTCCTGATCTTAAGTGGTTTTTAATGTGTTGGTGTGAGTAAAGTTTCCAATATTAAATAATTCAATAACTGAATCCAAGTTATTACATACATTTGCAAAGGGAAAAAAAATCTCCCTATGATTTATAACTAGTACATGGTTATGCTGGTAGGGACATTAAATACCTTCTGCTTTTGTGTTAAAAAAACATGCTTTGCCCAATCTGTAACCTATGTTTTTAAAATGCTGCAAATTGCTTACACCAGATATTTGATTTTCAGGTCACTGAATATGCTTTTAGGCTCTCTATAAAGCAAAGGATAAACACAATTTTTAGTCAAAAGAAGCAGATGTTTTAAGCAACAGTAAACTATTTTTTATACTACAATTATGCAGCATGTACACATTTACTTTATTGATCTCCTCACACTATAAAAAAATAAAGCTTTATTAATGTTGATGACCCCCAAGTCCTTTTCTAATATTACCTTCCTGGTGTCACAAGGTTGTTCGTTAATCAAAACCCGGTTCAGATGTATCAGCTAGATTACACTGGATAAGTTGTATCAGGCAGGTTTCTATATTCGTCTCTTGGATCACACCAGATTTGTGGTGTTGAAACTCCCGAGGACAGATAACCGCTAACGATAACTTCCAGTAGGATCAGCTAAAGATACAGACTAAACTAATGAAAAACTGCAAAGTTATAGTACACCGCTATGTAAAAATCTTGTCAAGTAGATCACTATGTTTCAAAAGAGGCTTCTTGATATTACTCATATGTTCCCCACATCTCTTTCTGATGGCTCTAGAGGTTCTCCCAATGTATTGGATTCCACAGACACATTCCAGGAGGTACAGTATATCATGAACTTAGAATAACATGTCAAATGCGATTGAATCTCATTATTCTCTGATTGGAAACAATCCCTCCTGTGATGTGTCTGCACATACCACATAATTTTTTTTCCTACATTTAAATATTCCTCTCTGCGCTAATTTCAGTTGAAGAGGGGAGTCTTTCCATCTTGATGTGGACTGCATTACATTAGACTTCTTTACCACCTTACTGGGTGCCAGTCTGTTCTTTAGTGTGGGAGCTCTTGTAAATATGCACTGGGGCGCATCACCTACCAACTCTTAACAACTGATCTCCTATTAACAAAAACAATATTTATTCAGAACCTTTTTTATATATGATGGTTACTATTGAATCTGATAATAAAGTGTAACTTGTGTTCACATGCCTATTGTTTTGATTAGGTGTAAAAAATTCCTTCTTATCGTTTAATTTAGCTCTAGAATTGCCTTCATCTTTATCGGACACCTACACCTTTATCCAGCACAGGAGCTCTCTACATTAAAGTGAACGATATGATTGAGCAAGTTCTGATTGAAGATGTAGTTTTTAAATTAAACGCTGTTCCAGGAAGGAGGGTTTGGGGATATCAGAAAGGTACTTGGTACTTTGGTGATCACCAACATAAATAAAGCTATGTTGAAACACTTGAAAGTGATGCAGTATAGCTGTAAAAAGCTGAATAGAAAATATCACCTGAACATCTCTATGTAAAAAAGAAGAATATTTTACCTCAAAAGTTCCTCAGTAGCCACATCCCATTGTAAAGGACTTCTAAGCAGCATATTAGTATGTCTGTCCCGGGACAGCGGAAGGAGCGAGCTTTCATGCACACTCATCTTATTTCCCTATTCAGTGTAAGGAAGTTTACAATGAAATCTCATGAAAGTTAAGTGAAATCTCATGCATTCACAGTAAAAGAGTTCATGACCTCAGCACTGTTGATGCTGATTGGCTGTTGTTCATTTCTTCATTTTTTTCTTTTCTGGGCTGCAGCGGAGTATAACTTATTACACAGAACTTACTCTGCTGAGCTGAGGAAATTGTGAGGTAAAATATCTTTCTTTTTAACATTGAGATGCTAAGGTGATATTTTCCTGTCAGCTTTTTACAGTTATACTGGATCAGTTTCAAGTGATTTAGCATATGAGTATTATGTCCCTTTAATAAAGTTAATAATTGTGTGCATAATGTACAATCATAGTATAAAAAATAGCTTTTATTGTCCATTTGATGTCCTTTTAATGACAAAAGAAACTTAAATTAGAAAGTGTTTTTATATATTGGGAACAAACACACAGCCCTACTAAAGTATGACAGTAAGAGACGGCTTCAATGACACGTTTTCAGTTGACTTTTTTAATAAATAGTTTTGACTTTACAACAAATGTTTCAGTGTGTGAGTTAGCTTTTGGTAGGACTTATTTGTCCACTTTCCGCAATAAGTAAAATTGAGCCAGTTTTACATAAATAGTAGCTATGTTTTTTTTTTCTGCCTTATAACTGAATAAATCAATCAAAATATTTACTTTGAAAACAAAATTCTCTTCTTTAAAACATATGAACTTAAATAGTATAAAAAAGTTGTGGAAACATCACACATTCTTATGCTTAGAAACCTCTATCTATTGATCGTCATCCAGCTGTTGTAGTAAGGTCCGTCTTCTCTTCTCCAGTTCTCCTTCGCTGAGTTCACTCTCTGACGTGTCCCACCCTGTCTAAGAACAGAAACCGTAAGGAAAAACAGACAGATGAGGTGATGTTAAAGGTGTGCGCGTATCAAATATATAAAGCTGGCAGTACTTTCTGATTCCGTTGGCATAATCAGGCTCTGTAGTATTGAAAGTTCAGGGTGCATTCTCATTTAAACAATTATTAAAGGGACAGTTCACCCAAAAACTTTCTCCCCTTTAAATTATTCCCAATGATCCTTTTTACCTGCTAGAGTGTATTAAATTGGTTGCAAGTAGCTCCTTTACTCATATTTCAGCATTTGAAATAGCTGATTTAGCTTGTGGTTTCCCAACCTATACTGAACGTTTTGATACTGGCGTATATGCTATTGACAAGCCTAAGTAAACACAGCCAGCAGAAGAGATTACACCCTCAGTGGGGGGCATGATAGTTAAGTAATAAAATTATAATTTTCCATTGTTCTCTCTATGTATTGAGCTTTGGTGTTCCAGACAAATATAAGATAAGGAAGCAAGTCTGTGTACATGAAAGTGATAACATAATGAGATCTGATATTACCTGAAGCTCAACCCATTGTAATAGGCTGTGGTTTCAAAGCACAAAACCAGCTACTTCAGATACACAAATAAACCCAAAAATGCAATTTCTCAAATATTTTATACTCTGCAGTTGGTATAACAAGTCATTTAAAATACATTTATGGAAAAACTATTTTACAGTGTACTGTCCCTTTAAGCTAACAGTGACAATACAAAATATTTTGATGCTTTTGAAAAAGTGTTTTGGCCGGAGTATACAGAAACAAGAAAAAACACCACATGAAAATGCCCAGAAACATTAAGATTATTAACATTAAACGCATTCTTCATAAAATGATTTATATGTGTTTATGGTGCTTTTCTGCTTAAGCTGAGACTGCAGATTATTGAGTGTAGAAGTGATATAGGTATGCAAGTGTGCGTGCATAAAAACACAGAGAGTGTTTGCTGGAGCATAGCGGATCCCCAGAGCAATATCTGTACTCTGTAATATTTTATGTCACATCTGATTGGGATTCTGCATCACTAGAGCTTCTATTTTACAAAAAGAAAAATAACATTTTCTGCAACCTATTACACTGAAATGCTGGCGCTGGTTTGTAACACTTGTTTGTAATACTTTAAAAAGACAGAAGAGTCAAAATTAAAGGGACAGTCTAGTCACAATTTAACTTTCATGATTTAGATAGGGCATGCAATTTTAAAAACTAACTTTACTTTTATTATCAAATGTGCTTTGTTCTCTTGGTATTCTTTGTTGAAAGGCTCATAGGCTAATTTCTAAGCCCTTGAAGGCCACCTCTTATATCAGTGCATTTTGATTTATTTATTTTTTACAGCTAGACAGGACTAGTTCATGTGTGCCATATTAATAACATTGTGCTCACTCCTGTGGAGTTATATATGAGTTGGCACGGATTGGCTAAAATGCAAGTTAGTTAAAAGAACTGAAATAAGGGGGCAGTTTGCAGAGGCTTAAATACAAGGTAATCATAGAGGTAAAAAGTATATTAATCTGTGTTGGTTATGCAAAACTGGGGAATGGGTAATAAAGGGATTATCTATCTTTTTAACACCTTAAAGACCAGCAATGTACCATTTCTATGGTGGTGAGTTCAGAAGGGAGGGAGGGACTAATAGCGGTTTTGCCACTAGCAGCAAGACCCACGTTATTATAGCCAGACAATCCCTTAACTACCAGTGACGTACAGGGTACATTGCGGTCGTTAAGGGGTTATACATAAAAAACTCTGGCGTAGACTGTCCCTTTAAGCTTTCATAATATAGACAGAGCATGCAATTCTGAAAAACTTTCCAAAGGTTATCAAGAGAAAATTGTTCTTGTTCCACTCCAAGCAGATAAGCAAGAGTGTCTCCATCACAGTTTAATGATCTGATATTAAACTGAACCAAAAACACTCTACACTGTGATTGGTTATCTTAGAAAACAAGCTCTTTTTCATCTGCTTATATTTAGCCACAACCAAGGAAATCAGATGGATTCCACCAGGTTTTTTAAGAAGTCTATGGGGTAGATTTATCATACCCCGGGCGGACATGATTCGCTATAGCGAATTATGTCCGCCTGCATCGCTGAATGCCGACAGCGTATGTTGTCGGTATTTAACAATGCACAAGCAGTTCTGGTGAACTGCTTGTGCAATGCCGCCACCTGCAGATTTGCGGCCATACGGCTGCTAGCAGGGGGTGTCAATCAACCTGATCGTATTTTGATGGCGGTTTGATGTGCGCAGCCTCAGAGGAGGTGGACGAGTTAAAGAGCAGCGGTCTTAAGGCCGCTGCTTCTTAACTCCTGCTTCCGGCAAGCCTAAATGCTCGTGCGGAAACAGGGGTATACGGCCCCATTCAGGTTGTGATAAATCGGCCCCTAGGTCTGAACTGCTCTTGATTTGCAAAACTTTATAAATTATGCTAATTAGATGACATAGTAATTTTAAGCCCTTTCTTTTGTAATGCAGTGTTTAATTGCTGATTATTTCTATAAATTAAATGTTCCTTATAACATGGTTAAAATGAGAAACCCAATCTTCAATTTCTATGCACAGGGGTCAACCAACTTATTCATATACTGAGTTTTAGGTTACCAAAAAAGAGAAGTGATTTAGCTCATGTTTGAACACATTAACATATAAACAGTGGTGTCATTGTTTTTTTATTAATTTGATTAAAGACAAATTACTAGCAGCATTAACAAAATCAAACGGTATATTAAATTACTATACAAAAATATATCATTGAAAATATATGATCAATTAACATTCCTATTTTCATCTAACAAATGAACTGTGAAGCTACATTTGTCATTTATTTTATCCAATGGACAAGTGAAATATAAACCATTAAAATACATGTGATAAAGGTTAATAATTACGTTATAAGAATGTACTGGATTTCAGGCATCACACTTTAAAGAACATAGAGTTTCATAACATGAATTCATGATTTAAAACTGTAAAATTCCTGGGCATCTACAAAATAATCACACAACAGAAATAAGATACATGAGACAGGCATCCAAGTGACTGTATCAAATTCAGAAAAGTAACGCAGATATATCCGAAATGTGCAAAGAATTATCCTGAAGATTATTAGGTAGATAGTGAGGTATTCTAAAGCCTTTATACTATCTAAAAAAATATATTACTAGGTCACAACAGCTTTTAAACTAAAGATTAAAGGGACACAAAACACATTTTTTTTTCTTCCATGATTCAGATAGAGCATGCAAATTTAAGCAACTTTCTAATTTACTCCTATTGCAAATTTGTCTTCATTCTCTTGCTATCTTTATTTGAAAAGACAGGAATGTAAGCATAGGAGCCGGACCATTTTTGGTTCAGCACCTGAGTAGCACTTGCTGATTGGTGGTGCTGAATTAAAAATGGGCCGACTCCTATGCTTACATTCCTGTTTTTTCAAATAAAGATAGCAAGAGAATGAAGAAATATTTACAATAGGAGTAAATTAGAAAGTTGCTTAAAGGGACACTGAACCCACATTCTTTTCTTTCGTGATTTGGATAGAGCATTCAATTTGAAGCAACTTTCTAATTTACTCCTATTACCCATTTTTCTTTGTTCTCTTGCTATCTTTATTTGAAAAAGAAGGCATCTAACCTAAGAAGATAAACCAAATATGTTCCAAAAATCCTGAAATGTTAGTGGTAAGTCATGCGATTGTGACAAATAGATATATATGCGTGTAGAATATTAGTTGGGAAAACTACACGAGAGACCAGAGTTAGAATCAGAGAACACCTTAATAGTATCACATCACAATCAGATAATAAAAGGCAGGAGGAAAGAATGACACCAATAGCTAAGCATTTTATAGAAAGACATAATAGAAACTTAGAAACATTTTCCTGGAATATTATAGAAATGATTAGTCCTAATGAAAGAGGAGGGGACATTGAACAGAAACTGAATAAGCAAGAAATGTACTGGATATTTACAATAAATACAAGAATCCCGCAATGACTCAATTCCAGATTTGATTTAATCAACTACTGGAAATAATCTATTCTACTAATTTTTACATATATATATATATATATATATATATATATATATATATATATATATATATATATATATATATATATATATATATCATATTCAAAAATATCATAAACTATGTCTATATACACACATAATAATAGATCCACTTTAAAGTTCACAATGAGTTTGATATATTTGTAAAAGGTTTGACATTGTATCAATTATATTGTATTGTTCTGACAAGAAGAGGTGATATCCTAAATATATCAATTCTATCGTACTGTTCTGTGAGGGAGGGGTGAAATCCTATATCTTACATGAGTCAAGAGCTGTAGATATGCATATGAAAATGTGAAAGAGGATGATGCAAACACACTCATGGTATATCGTATAGATGTAACTTAATTTGAATGGTTTGATGTTAATATAACATTTTTTAAAAACAAGGTAAATTACATCTATAAATGTATACAGGATTTTAATATAAGAATGTGATAAAGAGTAAGCACTAATCAAAAGTTCCATTGTTATTTGAAACAGCAAGTTCCAATGTCCAAATGTTTATGGAAATGTATGGAATAGAAATATAGAGTTAAAACACTAAGGCCTAGATTTGGAGTTCGGCGGTAAAAGGGCTGTTAACGCTCCGCGGGTTTTTTTCTGGCCGCACCATAAATTTAACTCTGGTATCGAGAGTTCAAACAAATGCTGCGTTAGGCTCCAAAAAAGGAGCGTAGAGCATATTTACCGCAAATGCAACTCTCGATACCAGAGTTGCTTACGGACGCGGCCGGCATCAAAAACGTGCTCGTGCACGATTCTCCCATAGGAAACAATGGGGCAGTTTGAGCTGAAAAAAAACCTAACACCTGCAAAAAAGCAGCGTTCAGCTCTTAACGCAGCCCCATTGTTTCCTATGGGGAAACACTTCCTACGTCTGCACCTAATACTCTAACATGTACCCCGAGTCTAAACACCCCTAACCTTACACTTATTAACCCCTAATCTGCCGCCCCCGCTATCGCTGACCCCTGCATTACACTTTTAACCCCTAATCTGCCGCTCCGTAAACCGCCGCCACCTACGTTATCCCTATGTACCCCTAATCTGCTGCCCTAACATCGCCGACCCCTATGTTATATTTATTAACCCCTAATCTGCCCCCCACAACGTCGCCGACACCTGCCTACACTTATTAACCCCTAATCTGCCGAGCGGACCTGAGCGCTACTATAATAAAGTTATTAACCCCTAATCCGCCTCACTAACCCTATCATAAATAGTATTAACCCCTAATCTGCCCTCCCTAACATCGCCGACACCTACCTTCAATTATTAACCCCTAATCTGCCGACCGGAGCTCACCGCTATTCTAATAAATGTATTAACCCCTAAAGCTAAGTCTAACCCTAACACTAACACCCCCCTAAGTTAAATATAATTTTTATCTAACGAAATAAATTAACTCTTATTAAATAAATGATTCCTATTTAAAGCTAAATACTTACCTGTAAAATAAATCCTAATATAGCTACAATATAAATTATAATTATATTATAGCTATTTTAGGATTAATATTTATTTTACAGGCAACTTTGTAATTATTTTAACCAGGTACAATAGCTATTAAATAGTTAAGAACTATTTAATAGTTACCTAGTTAAAATAATAACAAATTTACCTGTAAAATAAATCCTAACCTAAGTTATAATTAAACCTAACACTACCCTATCAATAAAATAATTAAATAAACTACCTACAATTACCTACAATTAACCTAACACTACACTATCAATAAATTAATTAAACACAATTGCTACAAATAAATACAATTAAATAAACTATCTAAAGTACAAAAAATAAAAAAGAACTAAGTTACAGAAAATAATAAAATATTTACAAACTTAAGAAAAATATTACAACAATTTTAAACTAATTACACCTACTCTAAGCCCCCTAATAAAATAACAAAGCCCCCCAAAATAAAAAATTCCCTACCCTATTCTAAAATACAAATATTACAAGCTCTTTTACCTTACCAGCCCTGAACAGGGCCCTTTGCGGGGCATGCCCCAAGAATTTCAGCTCTTTTGCCTGTAAAAAAAAACATACAATACCCCCCCCCAACATTACAACCCACCACCCACATACCCCTAATCTAACCCAAACCCCCCTTAAATAAACCTAACACTAATCCCCTGAAGATCTTCCTACCTTGTCTTCACCATACCAGGTTCACCGATCCGTCCTGGCTCCAAGATCTTCATCCAACCCAAGCGGGGGTTGGCGATCCATAATCCGGTGCTCCAAAGTCTTCCTCCTATCCGGCAAGAAGAGGACATCCGGACCGGCAAACATCTTCTCCAAGCGGCATCTTCTATCTTCTTCCATCCGATGACGACCGGCTCCATCTTGAAGACCTCCAGCGCGGATCCATCCTCTTCTTCCGACGACTAGACGACGAATGACGGTTCCTTTAAGGGACGTCATCCAAGATGGCGTCCCTCGAATTCCGATTGGCTGATAGGATTCTATCAGCCAATCGGAATTAAGGTCGGAATTTTCTGATTGGCTGATGGAATCAGCCAATCAGAATATAGTTCAATCCGATTGGCTGATCCAATCAGCCAATCAGATTGAGCTCGCATTCTATTGGCTGATCGGAACAGCCAATAGAATGCGAGCTCAATCTGATTGGCTGATTGGATCAGCCAATCGGATTGAACTATATTCTGATTGGCTGATTCCATCAGCCAATCAGAAAATTCCGACCTTAATTCCGATTGGCTGATAGAATCCTATCAGCCAATCGGAATTCGAGGGACGCCATCTTGGATGACGTCCCTTAAAGGAACCGTCATTCGTCGTCTAGTCGTCGGAAGAAGAGGATGGATCCGCGCTGGAGGTCTTCAAGATGGAGCCGGTCGTCATCGGATGGAAGAAGATAGAAGATGCCGCTTGGAGAAGATGTTTGCCGGTCCGGATGTCCTCTTCTTGCCGGATAGGAGGAAGACTTTGGAGCACCGGATTATGGATCGCCAACCCCCGCTTGGGTTGGATGAAGATCTTGGAGCCAGGACGGATCGGTGAACCTGGTATGGTGAAGACAAGGTAGGAAGATCTTCAGGGGATTAGTGTTAGGTTTATTTAAGGGGGGTTTGGGTTAGATTAGGGGTATGTGGGTGGTGGGTTGTAATGTTGGGGGGGGGTATTGTATGTTTTTTTTTACAGGCAAAAGAGCTGAAATTCTTGGGGCATGCCCCGCAAAGGGCCCTGTTCAGGGCTGGTAAGGTAAAAGAGCTTGTAATATTTGTATTTTAGAATAGGGTAGGGAATTTTTTATTTTGGGGGGCTTTGTTATTTTATTAGGGGGCTTAGAGTAGGTGTAATTAGTTTAAAATTGTTGTAATATTTTTCTTATGTTTGTAAATATTTTATTATTTTCTGTAACTTAGTTCTTTTTTATTTTTTGTACTTTAGATAGTTTATTTAATTGTATTTATTTGTAGCAATTGTGTTTAATTAATTTATTGATAGTGTAGTGTTAGGTTAATTGTAGGTAATTGTAGGTAGTTTATTTAATTATTTTATTGATAGGGTAGTGTTAGGTTTAATTATATCTTAGGTTAGGATTTATTTTACAGGTAAATTTGTTATTATTTTAACTAGGTAACTATTAAATAGTTCTTAACTATTTAATAGCTATTGTACCTGGTTAAAATAATTACAAAGTTGCCTGTAAAATAAATATTAATCCTAAAATAGCTATAATATAATTATAATTTATATTGTAGCTATATTAGGGTTTATTTTACAGGTAAGTATTTAGCTTTAAATAGGAATTATTTATTTAATAAGAGTTAATTTATTTCGTTAGATAAAAATTATATTTAACTTAGGGGGGTGTTAGTGTTAGGGTTAGACTTAGCTTTAGGGGTTAATACATTTATTAGAATAGCGGTGAGCTCCGGTCGGCAGATTAGGGGTTAATAAGTGTAGGTAGGTGTCGGCGACGTTGAGGGGGGCAGATTAGGGGTTAATAAATATAACATAGGGGTCGGCGATGTTAGGGGTAGCAGATTAGGGGTACATAGGGATAACGTAGGTGGCGGCGATTTGCGGTCGGAAGATTAGGGGTTAATTATTTTAAGTAGCTTGCGGCGACGTTGTGGGGGGCAAGTTAGGGGTTAATAGATATAATACAGGGGTCGGCGGTGTTAGGGGCAGCAGATTAGGGGTACATAAGTATAACGTAGGTGGCGGTCGGCAGATTAGGGGTTAAAAATTTTAATCGAGTGGCGGCGATGTGGGGGGACCTCGGTTTAGGGGTACATAGGTAGTTTATGGGTGTTAGTGTACTTTAGGGTACAGTAGTTAAGAGCTTTATAAACCGGCGTTAGCCAGAAAGCTCTTAACTCCTGCTATTTTCAGGCGGCTGGAATCTTGTCGTTAGAGCTCTAACGCTCACTTCAGAAACGACTCTAAATACCGGCGTTAGGAAGATCCCATTGAAAAGATAGGCTACGCAAATGGCGTAGGGGGATCTGCGGTATGGAAAAGTCGCGGCTGAAAAGTGAGCGTTAGACCCTTTAATCACTGACTCCAAATACCAGCGGGCGGCCAAAACCAGCGTTAGGAGCCTCTAACGCTGGTTTTGACGGCTACCGCCGAACTCTAAATCTAGGCCTAAGCATGTTCAGGTGTTTTAATTACTAAAGATATATAAGAACTGTTTCAGTCAGACACAGATTATGTCTATGAGTATGGCTGTAATAGCTGAAACGCGTAAGATGATGTGGTCTGAACATACTAGCTTGTTTTATTGAAGATTGCTGTTTTTAAGATGTTACAATAAAGGATTGAAGATTATATACAAAGCAGCTTTGTTTTGGGATTTTCTTCTGTTCGCCTTTTTTTGAATTGATCTAACCCCTAAGAAGCCTGACAAATTTTGGTTCAGGACCCTGGACCGCACTTGTTGTTGCTTATTTATATTAATTAATCCACCAATCGGTAAGAAGAACCCAGGTTGTTCACCATAAATGGGCCGGCATCGAAACTTACATTCTTGCTTTTCAAATAAAGATACAAAAAGAATGAAGACAATTTGATAATAGGAGTAAATTAGAAAGTTGCTTAAAATTGCATACTCTATCTGAATCACAAAAGAAAAAATTTGGGTTCAGTGTCCCTTTAAATTGCCATGCTCTATCTGAATCATGAAAGAAAAGATTTGGGTTTTGTGTCTCTTTAACATCCTGATTATCAAAAAGTACATTATATTGTGCTGCTGCTTTGGGTCCTGGGACTCTGGGCTGCAGATGTATCATTGCAACAAAACAAAACTCAATTGATATGATATGGAATAGTGACGGGTCAGTTTGTTGTTCTGCAGAAAATATCAATATTAACTAAATTTCTCATAAAACTTGAGTCTAAATTGAAATAAAAACAAGAAAATAGAAAATATATACTGACCTTTGAATAAAAAATAATCTGGCATTGACTAATGTTTGGCTTTACAGTTTACCAGTCAACCAAGGGCTTTTCTAACCAGATAATCAGCTATTTATACAAAATCATCACGTCCCCTATAGTGATGACTGAACAGGAACAAATAGGCACAAGATTGTGGTTTATGTATTCGCGTATAGCTGCGAACTGATATACTATCTTTAAGAATATAAAACTAATGAAATTATATATAAACTAGGCAATAAGCAGCCTAGAGGGCAGTCTATTAATAAAAAAAAACTACAACCCCCAAAGCTAAAATTACACAAAATAAAAAATGTAAAATTACAGAAAAAATAAACAAAGCTATCCAAAATAAAAAAATTAAACCTAAACTAATACCCCTATAAAAAATCCCCCCAAAAAATAAAAACACCCCCTAATCTAATACTAAACTACCAATAGCCCTAAGTTAAACAGCTCTTTTACCTAAACAAATTACCAATTATCCCCTAACAGTAAAACCCCCCACCCACCGAACCCCCCAAAATAAAAATAAAAAAACACTAAAAAAAACCTAAACTACCCATTACCTCTAAAGGGGCATTTGTATGGGCATTCAGCTCTTTTACTACCCTTAAAAGGGCAATCAGCTCAGGGAATTAATGGGCTGGAAAAGAGTTGATTGCCCTTTTAAGGGCAGTAAAAGAGCTGAATGCCCTTTTAAGGGCAATGCCCATACAAATGCTCCTTTAGGGGCAATGGGTAGTTTATGTTTTTTTAGTGTTAGTTTATTTATTTTGGGAGGTTTAGTGAGTGTTTTTTTTTACTGTTAGGAGGGATTTAGTAATTTTTAAATGTAAAAGAGCTGTTTAACTTAGGGCAATGCCCTACAAAAGGCCCTTTCAAGGGCTATTGGTAGTTTAGTTTAGGGGGTGTTTTTATTTTGGGGGGGCTTTTTTATTTTCATAGGGATTAGGTTTATTTTTTTTATTTTTGATAATTTTGTTTATTTTTTTCTGTAATTTTAGAGTTTTGTATTTCTTTAATGTAAATGGCAAGAGTCCATGAGCTAGTGAGGTATGGGATATACATTCCTACCAGGAGGGGGCAGTTTTTCCCAAACCTCAAAATGCCTATAAATACACCTCCCACCACACACATACTTTACTTTTACAAACTTTGCCTCCTATGGATGTGGTGAAGTATGTTTGTGCTTGATTTTTATGATTCTTCTAAGATAAGCGCTTCTATGCATTCTAAAGCCCAATTCCTCTCAGAGTACAGTGTTTGTCAGAGGGATATGAACAGTATTGCCTGTTGATTTTTATGGTTTCACTTACGGGAAATCTTTTCAAGGGTTCTCTGTTATCGGTCGTAGAGATTCATCGATCGACGATATACTCTTATTCTATTACCTCTGCTGATAGTTTTCAGTACTGGTTTGGCTGCCTGCAATATGTGGATGGGTGTCTTCGGTAAGTATGTATAATTTTTTAAGACACTCTCAGCTATGTTTGGCGCTTTATGTATTAATATAAAGTTTTAAATATATGTATTTACTTATATTTGCCAATTTGTCAGGTCTATGTATATTTCCCTCTGCAGTCTAACAGTTTCAGAATGAGAATCATGTTTTAGGAAGTTATTTTCTTACCTGGGGTTTCATGTTTTTTTCCAATTTGACTTGTTTTTCCTTAAATTTCGCAGGGCAATTCTAGGCTCGCGGGGGCGCAAAATGCTATTATTTATTACTTCGTTTTTGGTGCAAATTTTTTTTGGCGCAAATTTGCGTCTATAGTGTCTCAATTTCATCATTTCCTGCGTCTTTATTGACATTAGGTTGTTTGCCGCAAAGTCGCGCTTGTTATGACGCGAGTCGCGTCATTTCCGGATGTTGATTGGCGCCAAATTTTTTTTCACTTTGCGTCATGCTTCATACTTGCCACCATTTATTTTTTTGATTATATTACCCCACTTCCTTTATGCTCCCTGCTCTCTTTATATTCTAGAGACCTATGCTGTTTGCTTTTCTGCTTATTTAGCATATGCATTTTTTCCCATTCCTGAAACTGCTATATGAGGAAATTGGATATTTTGTTTAAATGTTATTTTTTTCTTTTACATTTTGCAAGATGTCACAGTCTGATCCTGCCTCAGAAGCTACTGTAGGAACCATGCTGCCTGAACACAGTTCTACCAAAGCTAAGTGTATCTGTTGTAAACTAGATGAAATTATATCTCCAGCTATACTATGTAACAGTTGTCATGATAAGCTTTTGCATGCCGATAATGTTTCTGTTAGTACTAGTACAGCGTCTGTTGTTCCCTCAACATCTAATGTACATGATATCCCTGTTGATATGAAAAATGATATTGCTGATGCAATACAGAAGGCTATGTCTGCTATTCAACTTTCTAATAAACATAAAAGGTCTTTTAAAATTTCTCGTAAAGCTGATGAAATTTGTGATGACCGACAACATACTGATATATCCTTCTCTGAAGAGGATCTCTCTGGTTCAGAAGATCCTACTACAGACATTGAAGTTGATAAATCTTCTTATATTTTTAAGATTGAATATATTCGGTCTTTGTTGAAAGAAGTATTAGTTACTTTGGGTATTGAGGAGTCGGATCCTCTTGATAACAAATCCAGTAATCGTTTAAATTTTGTTTTTAAACCTCCTGTGATTACTCCTGAGGTTTTTCATGTTCCAGATGCCGTTTCTGATGTGACTGCTAAAGAATGGTCTAAGCCTGGTGCTTCTTTTAATCCTTCTTCTAGGTTTAAGAAGTTATATCCTTTACCAGCGGCTAATTTGGAATTTTGGGAAAAAGTCCTTAAGGTTGATGGGGCTATTTCTACGCTTGCCAAGCGTACTACTATTCCTATGGAAGATAGTACTTCTTTTAAGGATCCTTTAGATAGGAAGATTGAATCCTATCTAAGGAAAGCTTATTTATATTCTGGCTATATTCTCAGGCCTGCCATTTCTATGGCTGATGTTGCGGCTGCATCAACTTTTTGTTTGGATAGTCTAGCAAATCAGGAAACAGATTATGATTTTTCTATCATTGTTCGTTTGCTTCAACATGCTAATCATTTTATCTGTGATGTTATTTTTGATATCATCAAGAGTGATGTTAAATCTATGTCTTTAGCTATTCTAGCTAGAAGAGATTTATGGCTTAAATCATGGAATGCTGATATGGTATCTAAATCTAGATTACTATCTCTCTCTTTCCAGGGTAATAGTTTATTTGGTTCTCAGTTGGATTCTATTATTTCCACTATCACTGGGGGGGAAGGGAGTTTTTTGTCCCAAGATAAGAAGTCTAAGGGTAAATTTAAAGCTTCTAATCGGATTTGTTCCTTTCTTCAGAATAGAGAACAGAAAACCACTCCTTCCCCTAAGGACTCTGGTTCCATTTGGAAGCCACCTTCAAGTTTGAATAAATCCAAGCCTTATAAAAAACCAAAGCCAGCCCTCAAGACTGCATGAAGGTTCAACTGGTGGGGGGCAGATTGAAATTATTTCAAAGCATTTGGGCAGATTCTGTTCAGAATCAGTGGATTCAGAGCATTGTTTCTCAAGGGTATCGAATAGGTTTCAGAATAAGACCTCCTGTGAGGAGATTCTTTCTCTCTCATGTTCCAACAAATACAAAGAAAGAAAAGTTTTTAAATCGTTTTGTAAGGGTCCCAACTTTCAAGATGGTGACTATTACATGTCCGCAATAGACTTACAGGATGCTTATCTTCACATTCTGATTCATCCAGATCACTATCGGTTTCTGAGATTCTCTTTTCTAGACAAGCATTACCAATTTGTCGCTCTTCCATTTGGCCTAGCGACAGCTCCAAGAATCTTTTCAAAGGTTCTCGTTTTTTTGTCCACCATTTGCATGTTTGCTGTATAATGGAATAAAGGTTCCTGTTTTCAATAATACTGCCGTGCTGCTGGTTTTTTACTTTTTGGATTCTCGGTGCCCTTCTATCTGTAATCAGAGAGCAGGGTATTGCAGTGTTTCCTTATTTGGACGATATCTTGGTACTAGCTCAATCTTTTCATTTAGCAGAATCTCACACAAATCAACTAGTGTTGTTTCTTCAAAGTCATGGTTGGAGGATCAATTTACCAAAGAGTTTCTTGTCTAATTTCTGCGACTCATATCCCAGGTGTAGACAATTGGGAAGCGGATAATCTCAGCCGTCATACTTTGCAACCGGGGAAGTGGTCTCTCCATCCAGATGTGTTTTTTTCAGATTGTACAGATGTGGGGTCTGCCAGAAATAGATCTGATGGCTTCCCATCTAAACAGGAAACTTCCCAGATACCTTTCCAGGTCCAGGGATCCTCAGGCGGAGATGGTGGATACGATAGCAGTTCCTTGGTCTTACCAACTTGCCTATATTTTTCAACCTCTAGTTCTTCTTCCAAAGGTGAGCTCCAAGATCATAATTTTTGATAGCACCACAGGTTTTGGTATGCGGATCTTGTCTGGATGTCCAATTGCCAACCTTGGTCACTTCCTTTAAGGAACCTTCTGTCTCAAGGGCCGTTTTTCCATCAGTATCTCAAATCGCTAAATTTAAAGGTATGGAAATTGAACGTTTAGTGCTTAGTCATAAAGGTTTCTCTGACTCAGTCATTATTACTATGTTGCAGGTTCGTAAGTCTGTTTCTAGGAAGATTTATTATCGGATTTGGAAAAAATATATTTCATGGTGTTCTCATAAATTCTCTTGGCATTCTTTTAGAATTCCTAGAACTTTACAGTTTCTTCAGGATGGTTTGGTTAAAGGTTTGTCTGCAAGTACTTTGAAGGGACACATCTCTGCTCTTTTTATTTTATTTCATAGAAAGATTGCTAAACTTCCTGATATTTACTGTTTTGTTCAGGCTTTAGTCTGTATCAAGCCTGTTATTAAGTCTATTTCTCCTCCATGGAGTCTTAATTTGGTTTTGAAGGCTTTGCAGGCTCCTCCTTTTGAGCCTATGCATTCTTTGGCTATTAAACTACTTTCTTAGAAAGTGTAGTTTCTTTTGGCTATCTCTTCTGCTAGAAGCTCTCTTTTGAGTCTCCTTTTCTGATTTTTCATCAGGATAAAGCTGTTTTGCGGACTTCGCTAAAATTTCTTCCTAAGGTTGTGAATTCTAACAACATAGTAGGGAAATTGTTGTTCCTTCTTTGTGTCCAAATCCTAAGAATTCTCTTCAGGAAACCATTACATTCTTTGGATGTGGTAAAAGCTTTGAAATACTATGTGGAGGCTACTTAGGATTTCAGGAAGACTTCTAGTCTATTTGTTGTCTTTTCTGGTTCTAGGAAAGTCAGAAAGCCTCTGCCATTTCTTTGGCATCTTGGTTAAAGCTTTTGATTCACAAGGCTTATTTAGAGGCGGGTCAATCTCCGCCTCAGAGGATTACAGCTCATTCTACTAGATCAGTTGCCCCTTCGTGGGCTTTTAAGAATAAAGCTTCAGTTGATCAGATTTGCAAAACAGCAAATTGGTCTTCTTTGCATACATTTACTAAATTTAACCATTTTGATGTATTTGCTTCTTCTGAAGCAGTCTTTGGTAGAAAAGTTCTTCAGACAGCTTTCTCAGTTTGATTCTTCTGTTTATAAGAACTTATTTTGTGGATTTAATTTCTCAGCGGAAATAGCTGTTTTTATTTTATCCCTCCCTTTCTAGTGACTCTTCTGTGGACTTCCACATCTTGGGTATTTTATCCCATACGTCATTAGCTCATAGACTCTTGCCATTTACATGAAAGAAAACATAATTTATGTAAGAACTTACCTGATAAATTAATTTATTTCATAATTGCAAGAGTCCATGAGGCCCACCCTGTTTTTGGTGGTTATATTTTTTTGTATAAAAGCACAATATATTTTCCAGTTCCTCTTTTTTGTATGCTTGTATGTGTGTGGTGGGAGGTGTATTTATAGGCATTTTGAGGTTTGGGAAACTTTGCCCCCTCCTGGTAGGAATATATATCCCATACGTCACTAGCTCATGGACTCTTGCGATTATGAAAGAAATTAATTTATCAGGTAAGTTCTTAAATAAATTATGTTTTTTTGTAATTTAAAGGGACATTAAACCCAAAAATATTATTTCATTATTCATAAAGAGAATACAATTTTTAAAAAGTTTCCAATTAACTTCTGTTATCAAATTTGCTTTGTTCTCATGTTATTCTTTGTTTAAGGGATACCTAGGTAGGTAGCGTGCACATGCCTGAAGCACTACATGACAGGAAATAGTACTGCCATCTAGTGCTCCTGCTAATGTATAACATTGTTGCAAAACATAGAGCTGTAGACACATGCACACTCATACGCTTACTTTGCTGATTTTCAACAAAGGATAACAAGAAAAATATGAAAATTTGATAACACAAGTAATTGGAAATTGTTTTTAAAATTATATCTATTATCTGAATCATGAAAGGAAAAAAATGGGTTTTATGTCCCTTTAATGTTAGGATTAATTTAGGGGGTGTTAGGTTAGGGGGCTTAGTAATTAAATTAGTTATTTGCATTGTGGGCGGTTTGCGGTTTAGGAGTTTATAGGCTAATTAGGATTATTGTGATGCAGGGGTTTGTCGAATTAGGGATTAATAGGTTTATTAGGTTTATTGTGATGTGGTTTTTTTGTTGGTTTAGGGGTTAATAGGTTAATTAGCTTTATTGCGATGTGGGGGTTTGTCGGTTTAGGGGTTAATAGGTTAATTAGGTATATTGCAATGTGGGGGGTTTTCAGTTTAGGGGTTAATAGGTTAATTAGGTTTATTGCGATGTGGGGGGCTGGAGATTAAGGGGTTAATATTTTAATTATGTTATTTGCGGATTAGGGGTTAATTACTTTATTATTTTACGATGTGGGGGTTTGCGGTTTCGGTGTTTGCTAATACTTTGTACCGGAGGTTAGGTTTTTTTTGTTATACTTCGTGCGGGCGGTTACGTGTTTTTTATTTATTTCTTGCAGGCGGTTGCATTTTTTTTTTTTTTATTGCTTCGGGTTTGCCTATGCTGCATCCAATTGGATTTCGAAAATGACAGGGTGGTGAAAGAATCCACCACTACCTTGACATTTTTTCGGAATCCACCGGGATGCTGCTTCGCTGTATCCAGGTGGATTCTTTTGGCTGCCTCGCACAGCCAACATTCCTTTGATGATGTGTGCCCAACTGGCGACAACGACGGACGAGTTACAAACGCGAATGTAATATAGATAGATCGTGAAAATATTTTAACCCCGAACTATAATGTCTCATCTTATTTCATTCAAGCTTGCACAAAACAGTCTCATTTTTAAATTTAATATACAAGTACAGTATATGATAGTTTAACTAAAGCTATTTTACTTTTTGTCAGAAATAAATGACATTTACCAGGTCCCTAAGCAATTTGATCAACAAATCACTAACTTGGAGAACCCTACTTTGCAGTTAGAAGTTTTTTTTTTAATAATTCTTTACTAGCATTAACGGGACATGAAACCCAAAATGTTTTTTTTTTTCATGATTCAGATAGAGCATGGAATTAACACATTTCTAATTTAGTTCTATTATCAAATGTTCTTTGTTCTCTTGGTATCTTTTATTAAAAAGCAGGGACTTAAAGGAACAGTATACACCAATTTTTATATAACTATGTAATAGACACTACAATAAAGAAGAATATGCACAGATATGGATCTAAAATTCAAGTAAAAACCTTTTCAAATCTTACTTACAAGCTCCCAGTTTAGCACTGTTGAAAAGGTTAGGCTGGGAGAAAGACCAGACACTCCCCCCTCCCCTGCATATGAAAAGATCCATTATACAATCAGGAGCATGCATCTACATCTCATACTTTGGGGCCTTGTTAGTCTGAAAATCAGTGCAATGTTATTAAAAAATAAGCTAAGCTATACATTGTTATAAAACTTTTATGCAAAGACAAATCTAGTGTACAGTGTCACTTTAAGCTCAGGAGCGTTCATGTGTCTGGAGAACTATATGGTAGCAGTTTAGCAATAATTGTATCCATTTGCAAAAGCGCTAGATAGCAGCTCTATTTCCTGCCATGTAGTACTCAAGATGCCTACCTAAGTATCTCTTCAACAGAAAATACAATGGGAACGAAGCAAATTTGATATCAAAAGTAAATTTTTAAAATAAAATAAAATGGTGTGCTCTGTCAAAAACATGAAAGAAAATGTTTGGGTTTCTTTAAGAAGAATTATGATTTTATTCCATTCAGTCATAGATTATCATATTTTCTCTGATACATCTCTCCAAAATCAAGCTCCTTATTTTCAGCCTTCTTCTAAAATCTCTAACCCCAACTGTTACCCAACCCCACATGCTTAATGTCTTGGGATAACACTTGACTCAGATCTTTCTTTCATTCCACACATCCAGTCTTTGGCCAATTCCTGACATTTATTTACATCTTAAAAACATTTCCAAAATGCCACTTCCTCACATAAGACACAACTAAGATTTTAATCCACTCTCTCATTATTTCCCTCCTTGACTAAAGCAACTCCATCCTCTCTGGTCTCCCTAGCTACCGTCTATCTCCTTAACAATCCATAATGAATGCCTCTGCCATGCTGATCTTCCTTTCACGTTGCTCTTTATCTGCTGCACCTCTCTGCCAATCCCTTCACTGTTCTCTAACCTCCAGAATAAAACACAAAATCCTGACTCTGACATTCAAGGCCCTCAATAACACTGCTCCACCTACAGTATATCTCAGACCTAGTCTCCAGATACTACACCTCCTGTCCCCCTACTCTGCTCCTCTCTTGTTACCTCTTCACATTCTCATCTACAGGACTTCTCCAGATTGGCCCACATCTTCTGGAACTCTCTGCCTCACTCCACAAGACTTCCCCCTAGTTTTTAAAGTTAATAATAATAAAAAACATGCTATTGATAACTTCCCTAATCACTACCTATCCTAACATCTGTCTACTCTGAATGTGCTTATGATTGTATGTGGGCTAAAGTGGGGCAAGCATGATGACACGCTTCTTCCACGTTTGCGTAATCTTGCATTAGTACACACCATCATATTTTATATCTATTCACCAAAAATAATAATAAAGGAATTAATTTCTGGCCTCCCAAGAGGGAATACAAATATTTCATTGGAGCTAAGGGCAAGCAATCAGCAATCCTTGTTCATTAAAAATGATGTTGGCTGCTAATACACATTATATGACGCACCACTGGGCCACTGACACTATTTGATTTGATTTTAGCTCCTTGCCCAGCAACAAGGATGATGGATGGAAAAAGCTAACTGGCAACATGAAGAAGAATAGTAAGAATTTAATGTGTGGATCTACAATAAGGTAAGTTATGTTGAACTGTATATAGTATTTAGTTGTGTAATTTATGTATAAACTGTGGACTTCAGAATACAGAGCTTATTAGCTGCAAAGGTATTGATCCAAAACAAATGATTAGTTACTGCTGGTAAGAAAATGCTTGAGATAGATAGAATAAAACACTCTACACAAGGTCTAAAAGCCAAAGCTTCTTTCTAGATTCTATTTGATTGTTTATTAAAATATGTCATTGTAGATATAAATGCTTTATTTCAATTAAAAATAGTGCAGCTATATAATCACATCTATTTGTCCATCTTCAGGCCACAAGCAGTAGGTTTTTGTTTGAGGAGGCAGAGCTCAGGGGTCACCAGATCACTTGCTCTCCTTATCTCAGGACAATGGGGTTCAGCAGGATGAGCAATGTCTTGACCTTTACAAAGATAACTTCCTGCTAATGCTTTTTACTGGATACAATTAGTATTACTTAGTTACGTGTTATGCTAATTTGCACTTCATCTGCAGTATTTGGTTTGATGGCTCTTCTTTTGTCTGATTACAGCTTACAATGCCCTGACTGGGGATAACAGCAGACCTTTTCCATCACTGAACCCTTGATGTTACTTGGATAAAAATGCCTACAATATAGTGACTAAGGTAAGGTTGGTATTGGTTACTAAACCATTGTAAGCTCTATCCGGATGTGCTGCTGACACCTATTTATTTCTGCCAGTAGTGAATGCATCACCTATTTCACAATATTACATACCCCATTTTATATACAACATTATCTTCTCCTGACAATTATTACAGTTTATTTTTAACATTTTAATACAAACATCTTACCACTTACACTGTAACTTTCTTATGAAATAAACTGACCTCCAGAGTACCATTTAACCTTGAAAAAGATATGTATTAAATATACTTTTTTGAGAAAGGCATTTTCAAACCTTATCATCAGGTTTTGTTTTATAGGGGAACAAATGTTTTCCACAAATTGAAAATCCCCCACTTACTTTCTCCTTCCTTGTGCTGTGCTTCGGAGAAATGCGCCGGTTGTCTGTTGGCTCTGCTGCAGCTTCGTGACTGTAATTTCTTTCAATTTCGTTTTCTTTCAGTTGTTCAATCTCCTTTTCTCTTTTGCTTCTCTCTTTATCCTTTTCCATTTCATCCTCTGGGCTGTTCTATTACGTAAATCAAGAACATGGTCAAACACAATCATTTTCATCCTCAAGTCAGACACAATTCACAAAGTGATGCATTAGTAGAGGACATGATAACAGTAACATAATTTATTCATACCTGATAAATTAATTTATTTCATGGTGGTGAGAGTTCACAATCCATTACTGATGGGAATTACTCTTGCCTACCACTAGGAGGTGCAAAATATTCCCAAACACCAAGAGCTCTATATAAACCCTCCCACCTCACAGGTACCTCAATCTAATGTATAATCAAGCAAAATGAGGTAGGAAAAAGTAATAAAAGCAGAAATAAAAGGAGCAGGGAAAAAAGATGTGTGAATGAAAGAAGCCAACACCAGAATATCACAAGGTGGGATCTGGTGGAGTCTCACCACTATGAAAGAAATACATTTGTCAGGTAAGCATAAATTATGTTTTCTTTCATACAGGTGGTGAAAGTCCATGATCCATTACTCCTTAAAACTAATACCCAAGCTGTGGAGCCCACAAGTAATGGTACATTTTTTTCACTGAAAATACACAACTCCAAAAGATATATATTATGTTTTCAATGCACTTAAAATCAATCAACAGGCAAACTAAATCAAGCTGAGACAACCATAAAAATGGTAGAATTTAGTAAAGATGACCAAGTAGTTGCCTTGCAAATTTGGTCAACAGAAGCCTCATTCTTGAAAGCCCCAGAAGTGGCAACTGATCTTGTAGAATGAGCAGTAATCAGTTTAGGTGGAATCTGACCCGCCTCCAAGTAAGCCTTATGAATCAAAAGTTTCAACCAAAAAGCCAAAGAAACAGCAGAGACTTTCTGTTCCTTCCTAGCACCAGAAAAGTTAACAAACAAACTAGAGGTTTGTCTGAAATCCTTAGTAGCATAAAGATAATATTTCAATGCTTTAACAAAATCCAAAGTATGCAAAGATCTCTCTGAAGCATTTTTTGGATTATGGCACAAAAAAGGGACAACAATTTTCAACTGATATTGTCTGAAGACAGAACATTAGGCAAGAAATCAAACTTAGTCCTTCATAGTATCAGATAAGGAGAATAACATGAAAGAGCAGACAATTCAGAAACTCTTCTTACAGAAGAAATAACCAAAAGAAACAAAACCTTCCAAGAAAAAAAGTTTTAATATCCACTGTATGCATAGGCTCAAAAGAAGCCTGCAACCCCTTTAACACCAAGTTAAGTGTCCAATGTGGAGAAATTGGCTTAATAACAGGCTTAATCCGAACCAAAGCCTCAAAAAACATGAATGACAGGATGATTAGCAATCTTCCTATGAAACAAAACTGAAAGAGCAGAGATCTGCCCTTTCAAATAACTGGCAGATAGGCCCTTATCCAAACCATCCTGTAAGAACGGCAAAATCCTAGGAACTCTAAAAGAGGGCCAAGAAAAGCCATGATCTACACACCAAGAAATACAAACTTTCCAGACCTTATGATAAATCTTCCTAGTCACAGTTTTATGAGCCTGGATTAAAGTTTTAATCACAGAATCTGAGAAACCTCTATGCTTAAGAACAAAGCGTTCAATCTCCATGCCATCAAGCTTAGAGATTTGAGATCCACATGGAAAAATGGACCTTGAGAGAAAAGGTCTGGATGAAATGGAAGAGGCCAAGAAGGGCAATTGGAATTTTGAACCAGATCTGCATACCAAATCCCGTGAGGACTAGATGGCGCAATCAGGATTACTGATGACATCTCTAGCCTTATCTTGGTAATTACTCTGGGAAGAAGAACTAGAGGAGGAAACAAATAAGCAAGCTGAAATGACCAAGAAGCTACTAGAGCATTCACAAACACTGCCTGAGGGTCATTGAACCTCACAAAAGTATCTGGGAAGTTTATTATTTAAACGAGAAGCCATCAGACCTATCTCTGGAAGATCCCAAAGATTCACAATCTGGTTGAACACATCCAGGTGAAGCGACCAATCACCTGGATGCAGAGACTGACGACAGAGAAAGTCTGCTTCACAGTTGTTTACTCCTTGGAATATGAATTGCAGAAACAGACAGGAATTGGTTTCTGCCCATGAGAGAATTCGATACACTTCCTTCATAGCTAGGGAACTGTGAGTTCCCTCTTGATGATTGATATAGGCCGCCACTGCTGTGACATTGTTTGATTGTAAGTGGAGTTGAGACTCCCTTTTCAACAAAGGCCAAGTCTGAAGAATCCTGAAAATAGCATAGATTTCTAAAACATTTATTGGCAACCTCGCTTTCCGAGAAACATAAACCCCTTGTGTTGTTAGAGACCCCCAAACAGATTCCCAACCTAAAAGACTTGCATCTGTAGTGATAACAGTTCAGGTAGGATGAGCAAAAGAAGCCCCTAAATAATGAATTGTTGATCCAGCTACCAAGTCAGAGACTGACTGGGTCATAAGATCCAGAACTTTAATACAAAGGGCAACAGAGGGAAAAGAGAGAGACTGAAGGTGCAGACAGGCTGACACTAGCTTTAGCCTTCTCTAATCTGTTATAGAAAGACTCAATGAAACCCTAAAAAAGTAACCCTTGTCTGAGGCACAAAAGAACTGTTCGGAGAATTGATATTTCAACTGTGCTGTTAAAGAAACAACAGTCTGTTGGTTTGATATTCTGCTAAAAGAAAAGATGGGGCTTGAACCAAGATGTCGACTAGGTAAGGAAACACTACAATTCCCTGAGTTGTGATCACAGACAGAAGGGCACCCAGAAACGTTGTGAAAATTCTTGAAGCTGTAGCCAGACCAAATGGTAGAGAAACAGACTGAAAATGTTTGTCTAAAAAGGCAAACCCCTGATACTGGAAATGTTCCATGTAAATTGGAACATGAAGATAAGCATCCTTTAAATCTTTTGTGGACATAAACTGACCTTGCTGAATAAAAGGCAGACTTGTCCGAATAGTTTCCATTTTGAAAGAGATTTTAGATCTAGAACTGGTCTGAAAGTACATCCGGCTTTGTTCTGAAACATATCCAAATACCCTGATATATTTAAAACCCAGGGATCTGGGACAGACTGAAACGAAAGCTTCTGAAAAAAGGTGTAACCTGCACCCTACCAGAGCAACTGGATCGGAGGTCGCACCTTCATGCAGACTTAGAAGTAGGGATAGATTTCTTGGCCTCCTTAAGTCTATTCCAGTTAGCACTAGGCCTCCAGACTATACCGGAGGTGTTTTGTCTCTGAGAGGAGGAATCGGCTTTCTATTCCTTGTTCTGACAAAAGGAACAAAAACGATTGGAAGCTTTAAATTTTACATTTGACTCCTTATCTTGAGGAAGAACCAAAAAATTTTTTTCCCTGAAAAGAAAGATAATAAAAAATGTATGTTTACCTGATAAATTAATTTCCTTCTTGGAAGTGAGAGTCCATGAGAATATTCATAACCTATGGGAATTACCTGACCTGGACCCCAGGAGGAGGCAAAGACACTCCAAACAGGACTATAAATATCCCTCCCACTTCCCCTACCCTCCAGTAGTTTAGCCGAGGATAAGGAAAAGTGAAGATAGATGTGTGCCGCTGCTACACATTTAACATCCGAGCGGGGTCATGGACTTTCACTGCCATGAAGGAAATTAATTTATCAGATAAGCATACATTTTATTTTCCTTCTATTGGCAGTGAGAATCCACAAGCACATTCTTAACTTACGGGAAACCAATACCCAAGCTGTGAGTTCACAAATGTTTGGGCTGAAAATAGGGAAAGAAGTACTAGACACCACTGCTTGTAGAACGCTTCTCCCAAAGGAAGCCTCTGCTGAGGCAAAAAAAATCACTTATAGAACTTCATGAATGTGTGCAATGAAGATCAAGTTGCTGCTTTGCAAATCTGTTCAACTGAGGCCTCATTCTTGAAGGCCCAAGTGGTAGACACCGCACAAATGAAATTTACTGTGATTTTTTAAGGGGGCTCTTGACTCGCCTCCTGAAATGCCATATGAATTAGACTTCTCAACCAAAAGGAAAAGGTTACAGCTGAGGCCTTCTGCTCCTTGCACTTACCAGTATACAGGATGAATAAGTGTGAAGGTAGAACTTCAACGCTCTGACCATATCCAAATTATGTAACAATCTCTCCTTGGAGGATGACGGATTAGGACAAAGTGAAGAAACCATAATCTCCTGGTTGATGTTGCGAGTATTCACTACCTTAGAAAGGAAGCCTGGTTGAGTTTGCATACCAAGTCCTGCGTGGCCACGCAGGGGCTATCAGAATAGTAGGTATGCGCTCCTGCTTGATACGAGCTACCACTCTGGGCAGAAGCACAATTGGTGGAGAAACAGATAGATTAAGGTGAAGTTCCATGCAACCGCCAGAGCATCCACTAGCTCCGCCTGAGGATCCCTGGATCTTGAACCGTACTTCTGGAGCTTTGCATTTAAGCGGGAGGCCTTCAGCTCTATATCCAGAACACCTCATCTGCGAGTTCCAAAAATACCTCCTGTTTCAGGGACTACTTCCCTGAGTGAAGAGTCTGCCTGCTCAGGAAATCTGCCTCCCAATGTGAATAGCTGAAATCTGGCATTGATTTCTCTCCGCCCACTCAAGGATTCAAACTCTGAGTACTTCCCTGATGGTTAATGTAGGCCACTGTAATTATGTTGTCCTGTTGACATTGGATATGCTTGGCAGAACCAAGTTAAGGCCACGCCAGAATCGAGTTGTAAATAGCCCTCGATTCGAGAATGTTGATAGGAACATTTCCTCCTGACACCAGGTTCCCTGGGCTCTCAGAGAACCCCATACCACCCCCCTGCTGGACAGACTCGCGTCTGTGGTGATTATCATTCAGGTGGGGCGACAGAAACTTGTTCCTAGAAGAACCGGGGTTGGAGATTGCCACCAAACCAGGCTCTCTCTCATATGGGAATTAGAAAATTAGATCATCATTGGATAGGGACAATGAACTAAGTTGGAAATAAAATGGATTTCCGAGCTCAACACTCTAGTACCATATGGTATGAATGTTGGGTTCGAACCATTCCACTTTTTAAATTAAATATGGATTCAGAATGTTATTTTATCTTAAGTATGTATTCAGAACGTTATTTTATCTCTTGCGAGATATATGTAATTATATCTGTTGTATTGTGACATATAGTTGTGTAAATATATGTAATTCCATACTAATATGCAATATATAAGTGCCGAAATTATGTAATCTAACTTGTTAGATTTAAATATATGCCACATATAAGTTAATTTTCCTTGATAAAAATCAGTAAAACTAATGCTAAAAAAGAAGGCAGAAAATTACAAATGTACGAAATACCATTTTAAATTTGATTATGAACATACAACATTTTTACTAATTGGTGGAAGCCTGTTTAAAACAAGAGGAATCGGACCGCTTCAGCAACTCCCTTGAAAAAGCCACGTGGGCGTGGCGAAACGTACGTCGGGAATAGCTGAATAGTGACGTCACAGTGAGAGGCGCTCTCCTCGTAGAGACTGGCAACAAGTGAATACTTTGTTTACACAATAATCCACTGCCATCCATTTTGGAGATTGTAGATACAGATTTTCTTGTGCCTATTTCACATCATAACCCTAAGTGACTCACGATCCATACATATATTTTTGTGCTTTTATAATGTTTCATACATTTTAAATAAATACCCCTTTTTTATTGAAGCGGTTCCAGATTCAATTACAGAAGTGGCTTTACCTGGTAGCCAATATCAGGTCTGCTGTTAGATTGGGGACTGAATAATAGCTCCTGAAAAGTGTGAGTACGTGTTCACAAAAGCTTTGTTTAATTTATTATACACAGTATCACACTATGTTATATTCCTTTATCTCCTGAGACACGTCGACACGCTGATACCTTCCAGCAGAACTAATAAACTTAAAACACGGGCAAGAGCTGAGCCTGACAGCTTTGTGTTTCAGGATCGCGCAATACTTGAGCTTAAGATAGCCCAAGGTTATGTAAGTAAAAAATTTACACATAAATATCACTTTGAAATTTGTTGCAAAATCACACTATATGTTTTTTTTTTTCTTTGAGACATTGAGAATTGGATGATCGCACGCTTCTTAAAAAGATTTGAGTAGAATTCCTGTCTCCTCTCTGATGAGGGAAATGGAATCCCTACTCCTATAGCAAATAGGTATTCCACGCAGCGGAGAAGTGCAGCTCTTTCTACTGGGTTTCCTGAAACCTTTGACAGTAGGAAGTGAACCCTTAGCAGATAATGTTCATCACCCAAGAGTCCTGGACAGACTGAATCCATTCCTCTTGGAATAGAGAGAGTATGCCCCCTCACGCAACCTGGTCCCAGGTCGGGGGTGATCCCATCATGCTGATTTGTAATCTTGTGAAGCCTTCTTGGGCTTCTTGTTCTTATTCCAACCCTGGGTGACTTAGTTATAGCTGCTTCTGCGCTCCTCTGATTCATGTTCTGAAAGAAACTAAAAGTCCCATTGGAAGACCCTTAGGCTTTGATTTTTATGTCCTGCAGCAGGAAAGCTCCCTTTTATCCTGTGACTGTGGCTATGATAGAGTCCAGATCCGGACCAAACAGGGATTTACCCTTGAATGACAAGGAGAGTAGTCTAGACTTAGACATGTTATTCGCTGACCAGGACTTAAGCCACAAGGCCCTCCTACCTAGAACTGCAAAACTAAAATTCTTCTCATCGGTGTGAGAAATTGGAAGAATGGCATCCCTGATGAAGGCGTTTGCGAACCTCTGGGATTGTATATGATCTTGGATCCCCTCTAAAGGACTTTCCACCATAATCAGATCCGCTAAGGACTCACACCAGAACTTGGTGGCCCCCGTGAGTGCATCTATTCCCACTGCTGGTTGAAACAGTGTGTCAGACTGAAGGAAGTAATGTCCTCGAGCGAAATACTTGTGCGCTAGGCTAATGTGGAAATAGTGCCAGCCACCTTGGGCAAACTGTTCCAGACCTCCATGTGTGTGGCTGGAACAGGACACAGCCTCTTAAATGCCCGTGAAGGGGCAAAAGGGGTGCCTGGCTTCTCCCATTCCTCTGAGATGATTTCGGAGATAATGGGGGGAACAAGAAATACATCTAGGGCCCTAAGTCTAAACACAGATTTCAGTCTCTGCACCTGTTCTTCCTCAGGCGGTTCTGCAGCCTGCTCCACTTTATTAATCATACCCTCCTCAAAATCCTCTTCCAACTCTCCTTTGGAATGGTCAGAGGAAGGTAGTTCACCTTTAGAGCTAAGTAAGGGTTCATCCTCTGAAGCTTGCCCATAACTATTGGTCATGGTCACTGCACCTGGGTTACGTACAGGTGAACAATATTTAACTTTTCTCATCCTCTTCCCTGATACCTGGCTAGCACCTAGGGCAGCAGAGACAGCAGCCTGTATACGGGCCATGAGGTCGTCGGGTAGGGGGCTTATCCCAGCCGGGGTAGGGCCACTCACTGCACAGTGTTCAGGGGTGACTGAAGCCGCATTCAAGGACTGTTGGACAGGGATATCCGCGTCAGCCAAAGCTTGAGGAGCCGCAGTAGGGCCTGCTGGAGACAGGGCATGTGGGAGCTCCTACACGGTTTGACAATTTGGGTCTCCTGAATAAGTTAGGCAGAAATTGCATAGTTGCGCCGGGGGGGGGGGGGGGGGGGTTGGGGGGGGGGTGGGATTCACAGTGATTTTCCTGCAAAGCATACATTTACTGTTGTCAATGGAATTTACTGAGGAACATTCCTCCAGACTCTCTATTAGAATAGAGTCATCCATTGTATGTGTAAAGCGATAAAGACAATCGTGAACCTTATAGCGGGGTATCTTAGACCCAATGCACCAAACAACTGTCCCGTTTTTTAAGCCCTTGTTTAGGGTGTCTTACCACCTCTGGACAGACCGAGTCCCATCACTACCGCTCTCCCGCAGGAGTGTTGCTCAGTGGATACGAAGCGCTAATGGCTCAAAAGCAATACTCTCGGCGGGAATTAACATTCCCGCCTCTCTGTGGCTTGTGTGAGAATGTAGTAATGATGCCCCCATCATATGCTGGGGCGTGCCTGCACGCATATGGGCAAATAACCAGAGGACCGGTAACAATCTCCAGTGCAGTCATATTACAAACACCGCTGAAATATATGCTCTGGTGTTGCAGTGTCCAACAAAGGACAACATGCTTGTCAGTTTCCTGCATATCGGCGCCATGGAAGCGCACCCCTCTCAGCCCCCTATCCTAGATAAGGCTGGAATCTGTATAAAGGACGCAAGTGGCATGATACTGCCTGTTATCAAAGGGCCCAAGTGTGCACATAACACTCTTAAAAGGCAGGGACAAGCCTTAAAACTGCCTTTTTATTAGACAAGTTACCATGAAAGAGGGGACAACTTACCTATGATACGTCTGTAATTTAGTTTGAACCCCCCCCCCCCCACTTTATCAGACAGAGGATTAAGACAAACTGGCAGAGGCATGGGAGACCCAGCTTCAATCAGTGTTACATAAACCAATATGCTATCAAAATTTATATGATTATATGATCCCTGGCTTTTCAAAGCCAATTCATGATAGACTTAATTCTTCTTTCTTACAGAGGACCTCTCTCTGCCTACCTCCATGATACGAGGCAAATAACTACTGGAAGGTAGGGGAAGTGGGAGGGATATTTATAGTCTTGTTTGGGGTGTCTTTGCCTCCTCCTGGTGGCCAGGTGGACTGCCACTGCCAATAGAAGGAAATCTGGATTTAGAAACCATATCAGCAGACCAGGATTTAAGACATAAAGCTCTTCTAGAGAGAACTGCCAAGGACATGCTCTTAACATTAATCTTAACAATGTCAAATACAGCATCACAAACAAATGAATTTTCACTTTGAGTAATCCCAAAAGGTTAAAAAAATCTTCACTGACAGAATCATTAGAAAACTGCTCTTAAAGACTAGTTAACCAGATGAAGAAGCTGCAGCAACATCATCAATAGATATAGCTGGCCTAAACAAATAACCTTCTTTCAGAAAAACCCTTCTATGAAAGGATTCTAACTTATATAAAGGGTCCTTAAAAAAAAGTACTGTCTTGGAAATGGCCCCATAAACTTTAGGAACAGTCTTCCATAGTTCAATATTAGAGGCTGGTAAAGGATATCATTTCTTGAACATTGCAGAAGGATTAAAAGAATTACCTATCTTAGACCATTTTCTAGAAACTATTTCAGAAACAGCATCTGGAATAGGAAAAACACCTCAAGGGTTTTAATACCAGTTTTATAGACTGAATCTAAGTGGTTAAATGGCTTATCCTCAGAACCTTTAGAGTCATTAATCCCTAAAGTAAGCAAAACCTTTTCTAAAAGAGAATGATTATGTTCCACTTTAAATTAAAAAAATAGGATGAATCAGGTTCAATATCAGAAGACTCCTCATCATGAAACTTCTCCTTCTGAAGATTCTTGGAAATGGCCCCATAAACTTTAGGAACAGTCTTCCATAGTTCAATATTAGAGGCTGGTAAAGGATATCATTTCTTGAACATTGCAGAAGGATTAAAAGAATTACCTATCTTAGACCATTTCCTAGAAACTATTTCAGAAACAGCATCTGGAATAGGAAAAACACCTCAAGGGTTTTAATACCAGTTTTATAGACTGAATCTAAGTGGTTAAATGGCTTATCCTCAGAACCTTTAGAGTCATTAATCCCTAAAGTAAGCAAAACCTTTTCTAAAAGAGAATGAATATGTTCCACTTTAAATAAAAAAAATAGGATGAATCAGGTTCAATATCAGAAGACTCCTCATCATGAAACTTCTCCTTCTGAAGATTCCTAGGCTTAGACATAGCACTAGTAGAAGGTAAATTCTGAACTGACCTTTTATGATTACTTGAAGGCAGGAGAACTGCCAACATTTCAGAAACAGTAGATTTGACGATATATTTCACTCCAGAAGCAAAAACTCCCCAGTAAGGAACAAACAGAAGGAAAAGTAACACCCATAGAAGCAGCATTAGGTTGGTCAGAATGCCTTAACATAAATAAGCTGGAAAGATACCTCAGCTTCTTTGCAATATACACACTTGACATCGGTAGGAAAGTGTTCAGAGGACCCAGCTTCTAAGGTAGATTTAGGGACAGAATTAGAAGGGTCTATTATAGCATTGAATTACAATAGCAAAAATAAACCTCCTAACAAAGCTCTTCTAAGAGGTTCAATAAGACTTACAGGTTAAAGTATGCTAAGCCGAAACAAAAAGCAAGAGACAAGTAGACACCACACTCGATGTCTGGATAACATTTAGCAGAGTAGGAGTGCGCATGTGAAAACTACACTGTTAAAAAGAAGATAAGAGCACCAAATACCCGAATGCATGTACCTGATGCGCGCTAAACTGAAACACGGGCGGGGAGGGGAAAAAACCCTTAAGCGTGCAAAACTCCGACATGCGCAATCCTGAGGGCTTAGGAGCGTAAATCCGATATGCACAGACCTGAAGGCCAGCACGTAGCAAAACCAACTTGTCGTGTCAAAAATTAAATGTATGCAACAAATTTAAAGGGGAAAATAAATTAATGATGCTGTCTTAAAAAAAAAAAATATATATATATATATATATATACATATACAGGTAGCCCTCAGTTTATGCCGGGGTAGGTTCCAGAAGGAATGGTTGTAAATCGAAACCGTTGTAAATTGAAACCCAGTTTATAATGTAAGTCAATGGAAGTGAGGGAGATAGGTTCCAGACACCTCTCAAAATTGTCATTCGTAACTCCTAATACATTATTTTTAAAGCTTTGAAATGAAGACTTTAAATGCTAAAAAGCATTATAAACCTAATAAATAATCACACAACACAGAATATATAATTAAACTAAGTTAATGAACAAAAACATTCGCTAAACAGCATTATAAACCTAATAAAATAATCACACAACACAGACTTCACTTGCATTTTTCTGCAAACAGTTCTTTCTATGCATTCCAATCTGGACTGATTTATAAACAGGAAGATCTTGTTCCTTTGAGAATCTGCTCAATAGCTCAGGTCTGGTTAAACTGATTCATTCAGCTTGCTTGGCTTTGCTGCAACACAAGCGGACAGCTCCACCTACTGGCTATTTTAATAAATGCACTGCTTCTCAATGCTTTTTAATAGCAGTCACATGACTGGAAAAAAAGGTTGTTATTCTGAAACGGTGTAAATTGAACCGTTGTAAAACGAGGGCCACCTGTATATGCATAAAATAAATATATAAATATTGATGCCCAAAGTAGGCTACAGAGTGTCAAATAAATACAAAATAAGATACTTACCAATAGACACTCATCTACTTACTAAAGTAGATAGCCAAACCAATACTGAAACATAGCAGAGGTTATGGAATAGGAGTATATCATAGATCTATTAGGGGAGGGAAAACACAAGTCTCTGCAACCACTTTGGAAGGTTTGTGACAGAAATTCCTATGAGGTCAAAAGAGAGCCACTAACCATACCCCATATACATCCCTCTGACAAACATTGTACATTTAGGGGAAAACTGGCCTCAACAAAGATTGAAAGCCCTTCTCTCTGAAGAATGATATGTACATCTTCAATATTCACCTTCATCCAGCAGAGGTAAAGACAAGACAGAGGTACATGTGAGGTGGGAGGGGTTTGGGAATTCCCAGGAGTAATGAATTGTGAACTCTCACAACCTGTATGAAATAAATACTATTTCTTCTCCGCCACTCAAAGTATACAGAATTATGTGAAAATCTAGAATCTAATGGAAAACAGCAGTTTTATGTTTTATGGTGAGATTCCAAAACCGGATCAGCATCAAAGCAGCAGTGAAAGTTGTTAAAAAAAAGTAAAAACTTTATTAAAACATCATAAAAGGGATGGTTCTACACCAGAGCCCCTTTATAAAGATAATTTAATACAGTTTTCACTTTTTTAACAACTGTCAAGAGGCCAGCCTGCTTTTATTAGCACAAGTGTGCTTTTACACCTTGTAAATTACACAGAAGCAAGGCCACTGTGTAATTTACAGCCTGTTGATGGAACGGTGCCTGCCCAAGAATGATGTGAAAATAAAGCACTACTGAGATGCTCTGAGCTAGAGCTACCATAAGCAAGGGTGCAGTACCTTGGTTAACACCCTGTGAGTAGCGATAAGGCCAAACATTAGAGTCACAAACCTGTAATGCCTGTCTATAAAAGCAAACCTGACTAACTTTACAATCATCTTTTAATTTTAAAACCATAAACTGACCTTCCTGTAAACCCCCCCCCCATCTTTTAAGTCTATTGTAGCCATAACGTGACTCTCCTAAATGAAATTAAAAAAAGTGTGAATGGTGTCCATTTTGAAAGTGGATAGATTCAGGAATTTCTTAGAGATTATAGATATAGAATAGTACAAAATGTATCCTCCTTCTTTGGAACCAAAAAGAGGTAGGATTAGATCCCTGTTCTTCTAAACCAAGTCCATTACACAGAACAGCAAACTGCTGGCCTTTGTTGGATCTCAGGCTACATTGGAGACAAAAAATCTTTCTTAACAAAGCCTGGATATAAAGCTGATTCTTTATCCTTGAGATACAATCGCTAACACCCAAGGGTCTAAAATAGACATATTCCATGCCATTCAAAAAACATAGCAATTTGACCCCCACTGGATACATGTCTGGAGTGGGGGTGTACCTTGATGCTGACTTAGACTCAGGGTAGACTTTTAAGCCTGCTTGGACTTAGATCAGTATGAGCTAAGCCTCTATGAAATTGTGGATGAATCCTCTGACTGGGTTAAAGGGATAAACTAGTCAAAATTAAACTTTCATGATTCATGGTTAGAGCAGGCAATTTTAAACAACTTTCTAATTTACTCCTATTATCAGTTTTTTTTATTCTCTTGGTATCTTTAATTGAAAAAGCAAGAATGTAAGTGTAGCTGGCCTATTTTTGGTTCAGCACCTGGGTAGCGCTTGCTGATTGGAAAAATTAATAATAGGAGTAAATTAGAAAGTTGCTTAACCCCTTAAGGACCAAGGCCATTTTTCAGTTTCTTTCTCTTAAGGACCAGGGCTATTTTTACATTTCTGCGGTGTTTGTGTTTAGCTGTCATTTTCCTCTTACTCATTTACTGTACCCATACATATTATATACCGTTTTTCTCGCCCCTAAATGGACTTTCTAAAGATACCATTATTTTCATCATATCTTATAATTTACTATTAAAAATATTATAAAAATATGAGGAAAAAACACACTTTTATAACTTTGACCCCCAAAATCTGTTACACATCTACAACCACCAATAAACAACCATGCTAAATAGTTTCTAAATTTTGTCCTGAGTTTAGAAATACCCAATGTTTACATGTTCTTTGCTTTTTTTGCAAGTTATAGGGCAATAAATACAAGTAGCACTTTGCTATTTCAAAACCACTTTTTTTTTAAAATGAGCGCTAGTTACATTGGAACCCTGATATCTGTCAGGAATACCTGAATATCCCTTGACATGTATATATATTTTTTTAGAAGACATTCCAAAGTATTGATCTAGGCCCATTTTGGTATATTTCATGCCACCATTTCACCGCCAAATGCGATCAAATAAAAGAAATTGTTCACTTTTTCACAAATTTTTTCACAATCTTTAGGTTTCTCACAGAAATTATTTACAAAAAACTTGTGCAATTATGGCATAAATGGTTGTAAATGCTTCTCTGGGATCCCCTTTGTTCAGAAATAGCAGACTTATATGGCTTTGGCATTGCTTTTTGGTAATTAGAAGGCTGCTAAATGCCACTGCGCACCACACGTGTTTTATGCCCAGCAGTGAAGGGGTTAATTAGGGAGCATGCAGGGAGCTTGTAGAGTTAATTTTAGCTTTAGTGTAGTGTAGTAGACAACCCAAAGTATTGATCTAGGCCCATTTTGGTATATTTAATGCCACCATTTCACCACCAAATGCGATCAAATTTAAAAAAAAAACATTTTTTTCCAGCAATTTTAGGTTTCTCACTGAAATTATTTACAAACAGCTTGTGCAATTATGGCACAAATGGTTGTAAATGCTTCTCTGGGATCCCCTTTGTTCAGAAATAGCAGACATATATGGCTTTGGCGATGCTTTTTGGTAATTAGAAGGCTGCTAAATACCGCTGCACATCAAACGTGTATTATGTCTAGCAGTGAAGGGGGCTAATTAGGGATCTTCGTAGGGAGCTTGCAGGGTTAATTTTTGCTTTAGTGTAGAGATCAGCCTCCCACCTAACACATCAGACCCCCTGATCCCTCCCAAACAGCTCTGTTCCCTCCTCCACCCCACAATTGTCCCAGCCATCTTAAGTACTGGCAGAAAGTCTGCCAGTACTAAAATAAAATGTATCTTTTATTTTTTTTTATTATTTCTTTTAACATATTTATATATGCTGCTGTGTAGGATCCCCTTTAGCCCCAAACCTCCCTGATCCCCCCCCCCAAACAGCTCTCTAACCCTCTACATTATTGGGAGCCCATCTTGGGTACTGCAGCTGTCTGAAAGTACCCAGTTTACAAAAAAAAAAAATATTTTTTTATTCCCCCCCCCCCCACACCACTTTTCTGTAGTGTAGCTTCCCCCCAAGACTAAAACCCCCACCCCCTCCCCAGATCACTTTGATTATTTTGATTAAAGTTTTTATTCCCTCTCTCCTCTAAATTTAAACAAACTATGTTCCATAGTGTAATGGTTCCCCACCCCGGCTCCATCCCAGTGCACAGCGCGCCGCCCGTATCCAGGCATCACTGCAATAAACGGAAAGTGGCTGGAAGCGATCAGGATCGCTTCCAGCCGCTTTCAACCCAACGTCGTACAGGGTACGTCGCTGGTCTAGACCAGTTTGTGCAAGACGTACCCTGTACGACGTATGTCGTTAAGGGGTTAAAATTTCATGCTCTATCTGAATCATGAAAATTTAATTTGACTAGACTATCCCTTTAAGGACAAATTAGTCTTTTGAGACTATTCCATAGGCCTATTCCTACTTCTTGTCCGGAGGTACAAATGCTCCCTTACCACTAGTGAAATGTGAAAATATAGCATCTAGTTCTGGTCCAAACAGGGTATTACCTAGAAAGGGAAGATATACCAGTCTGCTCTTGGAAACTATATCCACAGACCATGACTTAAAACATAAGGTACGTCTGGTTATGACAACCTTACAGTGCTTTTAGCATTAGCACGCACCATTTCCACAAATGCATCACAAATAAAGCTTGTTAGCAATCTTAAGGAACATAACATGATCCTGGCTATTTTCCAATGATGTGTCTCCAGACACAAGCTCCAAGAGGGTTGTCCCATCAGACCAAAGTAGTTGCTGCCAAAAAAGTTACATTGACAGCCAGACAAAAGAATAAAGCCTGCCAATTGAAAGGAAAATCTATGAAAACCTTAAAGTGTCCTATCAATTGGGTCCTTGAAAGAGATACTATCCTCTAAAGTAACAGTAATTTGCATGGAAAAAGTGGAAAGTGCCCCATCCACTTTGGGGACTATCTCTCATACCTCCAGTTTCGAACAAAGCCTTGAAATTGGCAGATCAAATAAAGGGCACCGCAGGCAGTTGACACCAGTTTAGAGACTGTTTCAGGCACAGGAAAAGTAGAGGGCTGTTTCAGAGTAGGTTTAAAAAATATCTATCCTCTTTAGGGAAGACCCTTGTTGGTTAAGGGCCTGCAAAGGCCACAAGTGTGTGACGTGTTTAGCTGGAGAAGGCAAAGCAGCCATCAGCTCTGAGGTAGCAATGTGAATATATTCCTTGAATTTAGGGGATAGCTTGGTAGAGCCCCCAGAGTTTTAGCCTTGATGGGCAACAGACCACTGGCAATTAGCCAGCACAGCAAATTCCTGTCTAGGTTTAGATATAGATTTGTGACAAGTGATACACAGCTAAGCATTTCCTTACAAAATAAGCAGTATTATGAGGAACTTGTTGATCAGTAGATCTGCGACCAGTCTTCCAGCTGATGGTCGAGGGAGCTAAGCTGCAACCATTTGGGTATAGTAAGGCCATAGGGAGAATATGACAGTAGAATAAGGCACAAGTAAGAATTTATTATCTCCACTAGGGAGAAAGTTAAGGGCGGTTAGCAGAGTAAAAAGGCACACAGTATAACTGGTTAACTCCAGACAGGAGGCCATGTTCTGTGAAGTGGTGGACTTTAATTTCAGAATTCCCATGCTTTAAAAAGATTTGATTGGGAACTTAAACTTTGGGATTAACATACATTTTTGCCATGAATTTTTAAGTTTTTTTTTTATTGTAAAAGGTGTGTGTGTCTATTATATATATATATATATATATATATATATATATATATATATATATATATGTGTGTGGGTGTAAGTGTGTGATGTTTGTGTAGTATTTGTATGAGAATGTGTAGTGTATATGTGTAGTACAGGCATAGTTTACTTTATTACTCTGCAGATATTGCTCTTTCTACAAATTGAAGGTTTGTGGCAACTCTGTGTCGAGCAAGTCTATCAGTGCCATTTTCCCAACATATATATATATATATATATATATACAGTATCTCACAAAAGTGAGTACACCCCTCACATTTTTGAAAATATTTTATTATATCTTTTCATGTAACAACACTGAAGAAATGACACTTGTAAAGTAGTGAGTGTACAGCCTGTATAACAGTGTAAATTTGCTGCCCCCTCAAAATAACTCAACACACAGCCACTAATGTCTAAACCGTTAGCAACATAAGTGAGTACACTCCTAAGAGGAAATGTCCAAATTGGGCCCAATGTGTCAATATTTTTTGTGGCCACCATTATGTTCCAGCACTGCCTTAACCCTCTTGGACATGGAGTTCACCAGAGCTTCACAGGTTGCCACTGGAGTCCTTTTCCACTCCTCCATGATGACATCACAGAGCTGGTGAGTGTTAGAGACCTTGCGCTCCCCCACCTTCCGTTTGAGGACGCTCCACAGATGCTCAATAGGGTTCAGGTCTGGAGACATTCTTGGCCAGTCCATCACCTTTACCCTTAGCTTCTTTAGCAAGGCAGTGGTCATCTTGGAGGTGTTTGGTGTTTTTGGGGTCGTTATTATGTTGGAATACTGCCCTGCGGCCCAGTCTCCGAAGGAAGGGGATCATGCTCTGCTTCAGTATGTCACAGTACATGTTGGCATTCATGATTGCCTCAATGAACTGTAGCTCCCCAGTGCCGGCAGCACTCATGCAGGCCCAGACTATGATACTCCCACCACCATGCTTGACTGTAGGCAAGACACACTTGTCTTTGTACTCCTCACCTGGTTGCCGCCACACACGCTTGACACCATCTGAACCAAATAAGTTTATCTTGGTCTCATCGGACCACAGGACATGGTTCCAGTAATCCATGTCCTTAGTCTGCTTTTCTTCAGCAAACTGTTTGCTGGCTTTCTTGTGCATCATCTTTAGAAGAGATCTCCTTCTGGGATGACAGCCATGCAGACCAATTTGATGCAGTGTGTGGCGTATGGTCTGAACACTGACAGGCTGACCCCCCCACCCCTTCAACCTCTGCAGCAATGCTGGCAGCACTCATACGTATATTTCCAAAAGACAACCTCTGGATATGACGCTGAGCATGTACACTCAACTTCTTTGGTCGACCATAGCGAGGCCTGTTCTGAGTGGAACCTGTCCTTTGAAACTGCTGTATGGTCTTGCCCACTGTGCTGCAGCTCAGTTTCAGGGTGTTGGCAATCTTCTTATAGCCTAGGCCATCTTTATGTAGAGCAACAATTCTTTTTTTCAGATCCTCAGAGAGTTTTTTGCCATGAGGTGCTATGTTGAACTTCCAGTGACCAACATGAGAGAGTGTGAGAGCGATAACACCAAATTTAACACACCTGCTCCCCATTCACACCTGAGACCTTGTAACACTAACAAGTCACATGACACCGGGGACGGAAAATGGCTAATTGGGCCCAATTTGGACATTTCCACTTAGGGGTGTACTCACTTTTGTTGCCAACGGTTTAGACATTAATGGCTGTGTGTTATTTTGAGGGGACAGCAAATTTACACTGTTATGCAGGCTGTACACTCACTACTTTACATTGTAGCAAAGTGTAATTTCTTCAGTGTTGTCACATGAAAAGATATAATAAAATATTTACAAAAATGTGAGGGGTGTACTCCCTTTTGTGAGATACTGTATATACATATAAACACTTAATACACATGGCTACATATATACACAACTATATATACACACCACCAACAAAATTATTATGACTCACTCAGAAATGCTTGTGCAATGTTAAATGCCGACCGTGTATGCTGTCAGCAATTAGCGATGTCGGGAGGACATGATCCGCTACAGCGGATCATGTCTGCCCGGCAGTTAATAAATCGACCCCTTAGAGTGGTTTTGCGCTCTGTTCTCTTTCTTTTCACATGTTTAGTCGAGGGTTGTTCCAACATCTTTATTACTTTGGAGCAGCATTTCGTCACCCACAGTGTGTGTTTTACCTTTTTCAGTGAACTGCCTTATTGACTGCCGTATTACATTTTCTAACAGTTCTTAGTAAGTATTGCTTTAACCATCGGTCATGGATTATTTTATGACTGTTCTAAGTTTTATACTTATTAGTGGTGCTTGTATATGTGTTTTGATTGTGTTTTTTGAGCATGCAACAACTGCTTGTTTTTCACAAAATACAAAAAAGTAACTACTAGAGAACAGGTTCAGCTAATCATTTAAAATGTTAGTTACCTTTATTTAATTCTGAATGTCTCCAAAAATACTAAACTAATGCAATTAAAAATGTATTTCATCATTTGCAGTCACTGTGAGCCTCCACAAAACTGCCAAATTGCATAAAAAATTAGTTCACAAGTTCCAAGCACCTGAAACTGTGGGTATATATATATATATATATATATATATATTTATACACACACACATATATATATTTATACACACACACATCTATATATTTATACACACACACATCTATATATTTATACACACACACATATATATAAAATAACACACACACATATATACTAACACACACATATATATACACACACACATATATACACACACACACAAACACACACGTATATATACACACACACCTATATACTAACACACACATATATATATACACACACACGCAAACACACACATATATATATATATATACACACACACACACACATACATATATATACACACACACACAAACACACACATATATATACACACAAACACACATATATACTAACACACACATATATATATACACACACACGCAAACACACACATATATATACACACACACACACACACATATATATATATACACACACACATACATATATATACACACACGCACACACACACACATATATATATATATATATATATATATATATATATGTACATATAATAGCCCTTTGCAGTCAGACACCTTGGCATATACCATATTCCTTTTAACCTTTATTTTTTTCTTATCAGATAGTGTATATATGACTGTAACACTTTATTTTAATGTACTTGTGTTGTTCAGCACTTTACGCTCAGTCTTCAGTCACACTAACCCACACTAACTTTCAATTTGTAAGTAAGTAAGCTTGCAAGTTAGCACAATCGCTATCTTTAGCGCACCACTTGTAATCTAGCCCTTAATGTTTTAAAAACAAATTAACATCCTTTTTACTGCAACTATTTTTCAGTAGCCAAACTCCACCCTCCATGTGCCTTGTTTGTAGGAGCCAATGTGGGCTTTAAAGTACATACAGCAAGGCTAGTCTCTGTCATAAAATATAAAAACAGAATTTATGTTTACCTGATAAATTACTTTCTCCAACGGTGTGTCCGGTCCACGGCGTCATCCTTACTTGTGGGATATTCTCTTCCCCAACAGGAAATGGCAAAGAGCCCAGCAAAGCTGGTCACATGATCCCTCCTAGGCTCCGCCTACCCCAGTCATTCGACCGACGTTAAGGAGGAATATTTGCATAGGAGAAACCATATGGTACCGTGGTGACTGTAGTTAAAGAAAATAAATGATCAGACCTGATTAAAAAAAACCAGGGCGGGCCGTGGACCGGACACACACACCCGTTGGAGAAAGTAATTTATCAGGTAAACATAAATTCTGTTTTCTCCAACATAGGTGTGTCCGGTCCACGGCGTCATCCTTACTTGTGGGAACCAATACCAAAGCTTTAGGACACGGATGAAGGGAGGGAGCAAATCAGGTCACCTAAATGGAAGGCACCACGGCTTGCAAAACCTTTCTCCCAAAAATAGCCTCAGAAGAAGCAAAAGTATCAAACTTGTAAAATTTGGTAAAAGTGTGCAGTGAAGACCAAGTCGCTGCCCTACATATCTGATCAACAGAAGCCTCGTTCTTGAAGGGCCCATGTGGAAGCCACAGCCCTAGTGGAATGAGCCGTGATTCTTTCGGGAGGCTGCCGTCCGGCAGTCTCGTAAGCCAATCTGATGATGCTTTTAATCCAAAAAGAGAGAGAGGTAGAAGTTGCTTTTTGACCTCTCCTTTTACCGGAATAAACAACAAACAAGGAAGATGTTTGTCTAAAATCCTTTGTAGCATCTAAATAGAATTTTAGAGCGCGAACAACATCCAAATTGTGCAACAAACGTTCCTTCTTTGAAACTGGTTTCGGACACAGAGAAGGTACGATAATCTCCTGGTTAATGTTTTTGTTAGAAACAACTTTTGGAAGAAAACCAGGTTTAGTACGTAAAACCACCTTATCTGCATGGAACACCAGATAAGGAGGAGAACACTGCAGAGCAGATAATTCTGAAACTCTTCTAGCAGAAGAAATTGCAACTAAAAACAAAACTTTTCAAGATAATAACTTAATATCAACGGAATGTAAGGGTTCAAAACGGAACCCCCTGAAGAACTGAAAGAACTAAGTTGAGACTCCAAGGAGGAGTCAAAGGTTTGTAAACAGGCTTAATTCTAACCAGAGCCTGAACAAAGGCTTGAACATCTGGCACAGCTGCCAGCTTTTTGTGAAGTAACACAGACAAGGCAGAAATCTGTCCCTTCAGGGAACTAGCAGATAATCCTTTTTCCAATCCTTCTTGAAGGAAGGATAGAATCTTAGGAATCTTAACCTTGTCCCAAGGGAATCCTTTAGATTCACACCAACAGATATATTTTTTCCAAATTTTGTGGTAAATCTATCTAGTTACAGGCTTTCTGGCCTGAACAAGAGTATCGATAACAGAATCTGAGAACCCTCGCTTCGATAAGATCAAGCGTTCAATCTCCAAGCAGTCAGCTGGAGTGAAACCAGATTCGGATGTTCGAACGGACCCTGAACAAGAAGGTCTCGTCTCAAAGGTAGCTTCCAAGGTGGAGCCGATGACATATTCACCAGATCTGCATACCAAGTCCTGCGTGGCCACGCAGGAGCTATCAAGATCACCGACGCCCTCTCCTGATTGATCCTGGCTACCAGCCTGGGGATGAGAGGAAACGGCGGGAACACATAAGCTAGTTTGAAGGTCCAAGGTGCTACTAGTGCATCCACTAGAGCCGCCTTGGGATCCCTGGATCTGGACCCGTAGCAAGGAACTTTGAAGTTCTGACGAGAGGCCATCAGATCCATGTCTGGAATGCCCCACAGCTGAGTGACTTGGGCAAAGATTTCCGGATGGAGTTCCCACTCCCCCGGATGCAATGTCTGATGACTCAGAAAATCCGCTTCCCAATTTTCCACTCCTGGGATGTGGATAGCAGACAGGTGGCAGGAGTGAGACTCCGCCCATAGAATGATTTTGGTCACTTCTTCCATCGCTAGGGAACTCCTTGTTCCCCCCCGATGGTTGATGTACGCAACAGTTGTCATGTTGTCTGATTGAAACCGTATGAACTTGGCCCTCGCTAGCTGAGGCCAAGCCTTGAGAGCATTGAATATCGCTCTCAGTTCCAGAATATTTATCGGTAGAAGAGATTCTTCCCGAGACCAAAGACCCTGAGCTTTCAGGGATCCCCAGACCGCGCCCCAGCCCATCAGACTGGCGTCGGTCGTGACGATGACCCACTCCGGTCTGCGGAATGTCATCCCTTGTGACAGGTTGTCCAGGGACAGCCACCAACGGAGTGAGTCTCTGGTCCTCTGATTTACTTGTATCTTCGGAGACAAGTCTGTATAGTCCCCATTCCACTGACTGAGCATGCACAGTTGTAATGGTCTTAGATGAATGCGCGCAAAAGGAACTATGTCCATTGCCGCTACCATCAAACCGATCACTTCCATGCACTGCGCTATGGAAGGAAGAGGAACGGAATGAAGTATCCGACAAGAGTCTAGAAGTTTTGTTTTTCTGGCCTCTGTCAGAAAAAATCCTCATTTCTAAGGAGTCTATTATTGTTCCCAAGAAGGGAACCCTTGTTGACGGAGATAGAGAACTCTTTTCCACGTTCACTTTCCATCCGTGAGATCTGAGAAAGGCCAGGACAATGTCCGTGTGAGCCTTTGCTTGAGGAAGGGACGACGCTTGAATCAGAATGTCGTCCAAGTAAGGTACTACAGCAATGCCCCTTGGTCTTAGCACAGCTAGAAGGGACCCTAGTACCTTTGTGAAAATCCTTGGAGCAGTGGCTAATCCGAAAGGAAGCGCCACGAACTGGTAATGCTTGTCCAGGAATGCGAACCTTAGGAACCGATGATGTTCCTTGTGGATAGGAATATGTAGATACGCATCCTTTAAATCCACTGTGGTCATGAATTGACCTTCCTGGATGGAAGGAAGAATAGTTCGAATGGTTTCCATCTTGAACGATGGAACCTTGAGAAACTTGTTTAAGATCTTGAGATCTAAGATTGGTCTGAACGTTCCCTCTTTTTTGGGAACTATGAACAGATTGGAGTAGAACCCCATCCCTTGTTCTCTTAATGGAACAGGATGAATCACTCCCATTTTTAACAGGTCTTCTACACAATGTAAGAATGCCTGTCTTTTTATGTGGTCTGAAGACAACTGAGACCTGTAGAACCTCCCCCTTGGGGGAAGCCCCTTGAATTCCAGAAGATAACCTTGGGAGACTATTTCTAGCGCCCAAGGATCCAGAACATCTCTTGCCCAAGCCTGAGCGAAGAGAGAGAGTCTGCCCCCCACCAGATCCGGTCCCGGATCGGGGGCCAACATTTCATGCTGTCTTGGTAGCAGTGGCAGGTTTCTTGGCCTGCTTTCCCTTGTTCCAGCCTTGCATTGGTCTCCAAGCTGGCTTGGCTTGAGAAGTATTACCCTCTTGCTTAGAGGACGTAGCACTTTGGGCTGGTCCATTTCTACGAAAGGGACGAAAATTAGGTTTATTTTTTGCCTTGAAAGGCCGATCCTGAGGAAGGGCGTGGCCCTTACCCCCAGTGATATCAGAGATAATCTCTTTCAAGTCAGGGCCAAACAGCGTTTTCCCCTTGAAAGGAATGTTAAGTAGCTTGTTCTTGGAAGACGCATCAGCTGACCAAGATTTCAACCAAAGCGCTCTGCGCGCCACAATAGCAAACCCAGAATTCTTAGCCGCTAACCTAGCCAATTGCAAAGTGGCGTCTAGGGTGAAAGAATTAGCCAATTTGAGAGCATTGATTCTGTCCATAATCTCCTCATAAGGAGGAGAATCACTATCGACCGCCTTTATCAGCTCATCGAACCAGAAACATGCGGCTGTAGCTACAGGGACAATGCATGAAATTGGTTGTAGAAGGTAACCCTGCTGAACAAACATCTTTTTAAGTAAACCTTCTAATTTTTTATCCATAGGATCTTTGAAAGCACAACTATCCTCTATGGGTATAGTGGTGCGTTTGTTTAAAGTGGAAACCGCTCCCTCGACCTTGGGGACTGTCTGCCATAAGTCCTTTCTGGGGTCGACCATAGGAAACAATTTTTTAAATATGGGGGGAGGGACGAAAGGAATACCGGGCCTTTCCCATTCTTTATTAACAATGTCCGCCACCCGCTTGGGTATAGGGAAAAGCTTCTGGGAGCCCCGGGACCTCTAGGAACTTGTCCATTTTACATAGTTTCTCTGGGAAGACCAACTTGTCACAATCATCCAGAGTGGATAATACCTCCTTAAGCAGAATGCGGAGATGTTCCAACTTAAATTTAAACGTAATCACATCAGGTTCAGCTTGTTGAGAAATGTTCCCTGAATCAGTAATTTCTCCCTCAGACAAAACCTCCCTGGCCCCATCAGACTGGGTTAGGGGCCCTTCAGAACCATTATTATCAGCGTCGTCATGCTCTTCAGTATCTAAAACAGAGCAGTCGCGCTTACGCTGATAAGTGTTCATTTTGGCTAAAATGTTTTTGACAGAATTATCCATTACAGCCGTTAATTGTTGCATAGTAAGGAGTATTGGCGCGCTAGATGTACTAGGGGCCTCCTGAGTGGGCAAGACTCGTGTAGACGAAGGAGGGAATGATGCAGTACCATGCTTACTCCCCTCACTTGAGGAATCATCTTGGGCATCATTGTCATTGTCACATAAATCACATTTATTTAAATGAATGGGAATTCTGGCTTCCCCACATTCAGAACACAGTCTATCTGGTAGTTCAGACATGTTAAACAGGCATAAACTTGATAACAAAGTACAAAAAACGTTTTAAAATAAAACCGTTACTGTCACTTTAAATTTTAAACTGAACACACTTTATTACTGCAATTGCGAAAAAACATGAAGGAATTGTTCAAATTTTCACCACAGTGTCTTAAAGCCTTAAAAGTATTGCACACCAAATTTGGAAGCTTTAACCCTTAAAATAACGGAACCGGAGCCGTTTTTAACTTTAACCCCTTTACAGTCCCTGGTATCTGCTTTGCTGAGACCCAACCAAGCCCAAAGGGGAATACGATACCAAATGACGCCTTCAGAAAGTCTTTTCTAAGTATCAGAGCTCCTCTCACATGCGACTGCATGTCATGCCTCTCAAAAACAAGTGCGCAACACCGGCGCGAAAATGAGGCTCTGCCTATGATTTGGGAAAGCCCCTAAAGAATAAGGTGTCTAAAACAGTGCCTGCCGATATTATTATATCAAAATACCCAGAATAAATGATTCCTCAAGGCTAAATATGTGTTAATAATGAATCGATTTAGCCCAGAAAAAGTCTACAGTCTTAATAAGCCCTTGTGAAGCCCTTATTTACGATCTTAATAAACATGGCTTACCGGATCCCATAGGGAAAATGACAGCTTCCAGCATTACATCGTCTTGTTAGAATGTGTCATACCTCAAGCAGCAAGAGACTGCTCACTGTTCCCCCAACTGAAGTTAATTGCTCTCAACAGTCCTGTGTGGAACAGCCATGGATTTTAGTGACGGTTGCTAAAATCATTTTCCTCATACAAACAGAAATCTTCATCTCTTTTCTGTTTCTGAGTAAATAGTACATACCAGCACTATTTCAAAATAACAAACTCTTGATTGAATAATAAAAACTACAGTTAAACACTAAAAAACTCTAAGCCATCTCCGTGGAGATGTTGCCTGTACAACGGCAAAGAGAATGACTGGGGTAGGCGGAGCCTAGGAGGGATCATGTGACCAGCTTTGCTGGGCTCTTTGCCATTTCCTGTTGGGGAAGAGAATATCCCACAAGTAAGGATGACGCCGTGGACCGGACACACCTATGTTGGAGAAATTAATTATTTTTCAGTTGTTATCTGATAAAACCAATTAGGGACAGGTGTGTAGCAGAGTTAGCCTTGTGAAGTCAGCAGGTGCATTTCATGTTCTGAGAAATAGAAATGTCACAATTTTCAGTGATAAATTACATAAAAAGGGGGCAAAATAAATAATGACACTATAAAACAAAGCGGTTTAATTACACATAACTAAACATTTTATATACAAATCAAGGTGTTTACTGTCCCTTTAACATTGAGCAGTGAGGCAAACTAGCATGGTGCGTATGTCTATATGCATCTATATATGTATAAAATGTGATATGTTTTACAATAAAAGTCTTGGGTGTCGCCAATCACAATAAATGAAGCAGCTGCTCGGCACTCACAGATTTATGCCTTTTTTTCTTATTCTTCTTTTTCTGCCTCTTTGATTTCTTGGAACTGTGATCTGAAAAAAAAAAATGGTATTTGGTTTCTGTGTGTATCATTAGTAGTTTCCAGATCTGCCTACAAATGTAACAAGCGGATATTAGAGTGAAAAACTGACATGCTCCAATTTGTTAGCGCATGTAATTTTAGCACTAGTGAATACTATATGTTAACCTACACAACAGGATTAAACACATTTGGAAGCTGGGGAGCACTCATTCAGTGCTCGCAGTCACACAGCTGGGTTGTGTGCCTGACACTGCTAATTGGTTTTTTAACTGTGGAGATGACAGAGGCACAAAGGTGCAAGTGCTAATACCTGAACCACAGACATTTCTTACCTGAATCTGCAGAAGAAGAGATTTCAGACCCAGACTCTGAGTGATTTAGTTTTTTCCTTTTTTGTGGACGATACTGCTGGTGATTTTCGTCTTCTGTTTCAGAGCCCTATCAAGAAAATAAAACTTGTATAATCAATAACAGGCAAACATCCAATCCATGCAGCAAAGATAAGCTCTGCACAGACAAGGAAACCCACCTGTAATCAGGTAGAGAAGGTTCCGCTCCAATCAGACTCACCTTGTCTGCACCTGTATTGTCCCATCCTATAAACACATCTGCAGCTTTCTTCTTCCCTCTGTCTGCAGGACTTGGTGACTGGGAGTGAGATCTCTTGCGATGGTGCTTTTTGGATTTCTTTGAATGCTTCTTGCTCTTGGAGTGATGATGCTGTGATTCATTCTACACATGTAGAGTTTACAGTTATTGATTAAAGATATTTAAAGAGACAGTAAAGTCATAATTAAACCTTCATGGATTCATGGTATCCTTAGTTAAAAAGCATAACTAGGTAGGCTCAGGAGTAATAATGCACTACTGGGAGCTAGCTGCTGATTGGTAGCTGTACATATAAGTCTCTTGTCATTGGCTCACCAGCTTCCAGTAGTGCATTGCTGCTCCTTCAACAAAGTATACCAAGAGAATGAAGCAAAATTGTTAATTAAAAGTAAAATGGAAAGTGTTTTAAAATGAAATGCTCTATCTGAATCATGAAAGAAAAAAACATAATGTATGCTTACCTGGTAAATTCAGTTATTTCATGGTGGTGAGAGTCCACAATAAATTACTCCTGGGGATTACTCTTCATCAGCCTGACGAATAGCCAAACAAAAAAGGTAAGAAAAGAAATAAGAGCAAAAAAATAGGGACAGGGAAAAAAAGAAGTGCGCAAAAATAAACCAACACCAAAAAAAACAGGATAAGGCTTGTGGGCTCTCACAACCATGAAAGAAATTAATTTATCAGGAAAGCATAAATTATGTTTTCTTTCATACAGGTGGTGAGAGCCCACGACCCATTACTCCTGGGAACTAATACCCAAGCTGTGGAGTCCACGAGTAATGAGAAATAAGGGTGGGATAAAAAGAACATCTTTTTTCACAGTGAAACAAAATCTACAACCCAAATCGAACCCAAAGAATAAACAGGGTAATATGCAATAAAAATGACCAAGAGGCAAAATCAAAATTGGCCTGAGACAACTGTATGAAGGACGTCCTGCAAAAGGCGATCTTAGAAGAAGCAAAAAATATCAAATTGATAGAATTAAGAAAAAGTATACAAAAAAAAAACTAAGAAGCTACCTTGCTGTTAGAGGTCCTCTTTTTTTACTTCAACAGAAGCATCTATCTACAAACCCCGGGAAGTGGAAACTGATCTAGAAGAAAGAGCAGAAAACAGTATAGGAGAAGGCTGACCCACCTCCAAGTAAGCCTCATTAAACAAAAGTTTCAACCAAGAAGCCAAGGAAACGGCAGAAGCTTTCTGATACATCCTGGAACCAGAAAAGTGAACAGATAAACTAGAAGTTTGACTGTAATATAATACTTCAAGGCTCTTACAAAATTCAACATTATGAAGAAGACTCTCTGAAGAATTGTAGGATTAAGACATAAAGAAGCAACAACAATTTCCCAACTTACATAACCGAAGACCTAACCTTAGGAAGAAAGACAAATATAATCCGCAAAACTGCATTATCCTGAAGATAAGGAGACACATGAAAAAGCAGACAACTCAAAGACTCATTTAACAGAAGAAATGGCCAAAAGAAAACAAAACCTTCCAAGAAAGAGAAATTAGCTTAGGAACAGGTTAAATTCTAAACCAACTTGCAAAAATTGCAAAACCCATAGAATTCTAAAAGAATACCAGGAAAAAAAACATGATCTATACACCAGGAAATAAAGGCAGTCCAGACATAATGATAAATCATCCTAGTCACAGGTTTGCAGACCTGTATCAAAGTCTCAACAACTTCAATCACCATGCAATTAAGTTTAGAGGATCAAGATCCTGATGGAAGAGTGAACCTTAAAGGGACATGAAACCCAAAGTTTTTCTTTCATGATTCAGATAGAGAATACAATTTTAAACAGCTTTCTAATTTACTTCTATTATTTAATTTGTTTTATTCTCTTGGTATCATTTGTTGAAGGAGCAGCAATGCACTACTGGTTTCTAACTAAACACATGGGTGAGTCAATGACAATCAGATATATATGCAGCGACCAATCAGCAGCTAGAACCTAGATTCTCTGCTGCTCCTGAGCTTTCATAGATAAACCTTTTAGCAAAGAATAACAAGATAATGAAGCAAATTAAATAATAGAAGTAAATTGGAAAGTTGTTTAAAATCGTATTCTCTATCTGAATCATAAAAGAAAAATTTTGGGTTTCATGTCCCTTTAAGACAAAAGGTCCGAACACAGAGGAAAATACCTAGGAGGGCAACTGGACAGCTGAACCAGATCTGCATACCAGACCCTGTGAGGACAAACTAAAACAATCAGGTTACTGATCTAAGAAATTACTCTGGGAAGAAGAGCTAGAGGAGGAAAAACATAAGCCAGCCGAAACAACCATGAAGCTACCAAAGAAACCACAAACAACTCTGAATCTAAGAAGTTTATTATTCAATCGAAAACCCATCAGATCTGCCTCAAGGAGACCCCAACGATCCACTATCTGATAAAAAATATCCAGATAATTAGACCACTCCCCTGGATGCAGTGACTGACAACTGAGAAAAACTGCTTCCCAGTTGTTCACTCCTGGAACATGAACTGCAGAAAACCGGCAACAATTGGCTTCTGCCCATGAAAGAATTCAAGCCACATCCTTCATGGCTAGGGAACTAGGAGTTTCTCCCTGATGATTGATGTAAGCCATTGCTGTGACATTGTCAAACAGAGATATGACTCCCTTTTCAACAGAGGCCAAATCTTAATGTTATAGTACTACATGAAAATTGCATGTAGTACTATAACATTAATTATCAATGTCACCTCCTGAGGAAATCTGACCCCTTGTGCCCTCAGAGACCCCCAGATGGCCCCTCAATGTGAAAGACTTGCATCTGAAGAGGTCACAGTCCAAACAGGATGAGCAAAAGAATCCCCTGCATAATAAGCTCATGATGCAGCCACCCAGACAGGGTCTTACATGTCCTGTGATTTAGATAAATCTTTAAAAACAGAGTATGATCTCTGCACCATTACTGAAGTGAACAAAGATAAAAAGGCCTCAAGAAAAAAACAAGCAAACGGAAAAGCATCTGATGCAGCAAGCATAAGGTCAAATACCATCAAACAAAAGAGCAATTGAAAGAAACGAAAGAGACTGAAGATTTAGACAAGCTAACACTAGCTTCAACCTTCTTATATCTATCAAAGATGAATTAATGGAGACTGAATCTATATGAACTGTTTGGAAAATTAATTTTCCAACTATATTGATAAAGAAGCTACAGCGGTCTGTAAGGAGAGATTCTTCTAAATGAAAAAAACATAGCACAACCAAGATATCGACCAGGTAAGGAAACACCGTAATGCTCTGAATTCTGATCACTGACAAATGGGTTCCCAAAACTTTAATAAATACATATTCTGGTAGCTGAAAGTGCTTGTCTAGAAAGGCAAACCTTACAAATAAATAATGTTCCCTGAATAAGAAACATGAAGATAAACATCCTTAAATTCTAATGTGGATATAAACTGACCTAAACTGAAGACAGAATTGTCCAAATAGTTTCTATTTTGAGAATAGGAACTCTGGCAAACTTTTTCAGATCTTAAATAGCCAAAAAACGGGTTTCTTCCCTCTTGGGAAGTATAAGAGGTTTGAATAAAATTCAATCCCCTGTTCCAAAAAAGAAACAGGAACAATCACTCCCATAGATTCTCGATCCAAAAAGTCCTGAGCCTTCACATGATTTTAAGGAACATAGGACAGAATATCCTTCCTATAAGAGGCCTAAATTCTGAACCTATTTGATAACCCTGAGAAAATATACTGCAAACCCAGGGATCCTGAACAAGGCATAACCTGCCCCAACCAAAACTTCTGGATCTGGGGACTTTTTAGACTTGATCCAGATCAATCTAGGCTTCCAGGCAAAGCCAAAGGAACCTTGTCTCCTAGAAATAAACTCAATGATGTCAAAAACAGAAAGACAAAGAAAGCATTAGCACATTTAAGCAATTCCAAAAGGCTAAAAAAAAACCTGATTGATTGAGCCACATGGAAAAAGCAACAGCCATACCAGCAATAAAAACTGCTGGCCTAAAATATAACCTGCTTGCTGAAAAAAAACATCCTATGGAGGGATTCTAACTTCCAATCTAACGGGTCTAAAAATGAAGAAATATCTTCCAAAAAGGATAAAAGTACACTTGGCCAAATGTAGAAAAGGCCCCATCAACATTAGGAACAGTTTCCTAAAGTTCAATATTAGATGCCGGCAAAGGATACATTTGATAAAACTTTGCTGAAGGATTAAAAAGTTTACCTGTCTTAGGAAAATTAACAATAGGAATATAAATTAAGTCTAAACAGACTTAGGGGTATATTTATTAATGTGCAAGCGGACATGATACGATGTAGCATACGCTGTCGACATTTATCATTGCAGCAGTAGTTTTTGTGAACTGCTTGTGCAACGCAGCCCCCTGCAGATTCGCAGAAAATTGGCCGCGCTAGCGTCAATCAACCCGATCGTATTTAATCGGGCTGATTTCTGTCCGCGGCCTCAGAGCAGCCGGACAAGTTATGGAGCAGCGGTCTTTAGACCACTGCTTCAGAACTTCTGTTTCCGGCGAGCCTGAAGGTCTACATTTATTCCTCTTAGTTCTATGTTCAAATATCACCCTTTCACACATGATGGTAAATAACGCTATAACGATTAATAGTAAGTTTAAGTATGAATCAACTTAAGCTATATATATATATATATAAGGTATAGACAGATAAAAATTGAAATGTGAATGGGTGCATTTACATTTTAAATTGAAGCATTTTTACAAAATACTTCCATTGGCAAAAATACTTCTAGTAAAAGTTATTACTGATGGGGGCGGAGCCGGCCGTCGTGTGGAATGGCCGCACATTAGAGTGAGCTCCGAATGCCGATGCCCATATCTGTCTGAATAGTAGGATAATCAGCATCCCATAACCAATGTCCTACCTCTAACTGCGCACAGAACAAGTACCGATTCCGGTATTGACCGATAAAGCCAGCTGCGCCCGACATTCAGACACGCTCCGTGTTGAGGCCTACATTCCGGACGCCATCTTTACAGCCTAAACAGTGAGTAACACGGAGCCGCCTGTACACAGAACACAGACGGTACATATACTGATAATGGCTGTTAGTCGCATATATCACTCAGTTTGGGGACTGGTGTAACTTTTGACAATTCACAACTGGCAAGTACACTAAGAGGAAGCTGCGCAGTTATACTTCTGCTATAAGGCCAGGACTTACTAGGCTATCAATGTGAGACTGGGCAATTGAAATCACAGGGCAAAGGGAAAACGAAAAACATGCCAACATTTTTATTTCACATATAAATGTGAACCTGCCAACTCCAATCCCTATATGTTTTAGGTGATATACAATAAAGGATCTTTTGTAGCGCAGATGTCACCTCACTCACTATAAAGGCAGAAACATACTTTATCACACCAAAAGACGGTTATACATATAACATTGTCCTGGCAATAAGAGGAGCTGTGCATCCTAGGACAGCACGCAGTTGCTGCGAACTCCCTGACAACTCCAGGATAGCAAACTATCACAATCTACACTGCAGTTATGTCACCAAAAAAACTTCTAAAAACAGGAAAGGAGACTAGGAAATCAGCAGTAAGTCGGCCAACTGTTAGCTCCTTTTTTAAATTATCAGACAGCATGCAACCCGCTACACCTGACCCCATCAAGCCACAGCAAGCTGAGGTGTCTCCATCAGGCAGTGAGGAAAGTGACACAGAAGAATCTATCCAAATCTCCAAGACTTTTCTAGCCTCAATCCCATCTAAAAGTGATCTGGATGACATAATAGTTAAAGTACGAGAATGCATCAAAGAAGAAATGGCTGGTCTGTAGAGGGATATTACAGAAATTGGTAATCGTGTTGAGGTGCTGGAGGAGGATAATGACTTTAACCAAAATGAGATATCTATCTTGCAGACCACAGCCCAATCCCATGACCTTCAGATTACACAGTTACAAGATAGTTAGAAGACCTGGAGAACAGGGAACGCCGCCAAAACCTCAGAATTAGAGGGATTCCAGAGTCAGTCCTGCCAAATACCATCCCTGAGTTTCTCAAAGGTCTCTTTTGTTTCCTACTGGGGCCTTCATCAACCATGGACTTATCTATGGACAGAGCTCACAGGGCTCTCCGACCAAAACCCCCAGACCAAGCGCCTCCACGCGACATAGTCTTAAAACTTAAAGAATACCAAACCAAAGAAGAAATTCTTAAAGCTGCCAGACGTCTTAAAGACATCTCCTTTCAAAATTACCGCTTGCAAATCTTTGCGGATATAGCACCCCGCACTCTTCAGAGACGGAGAGAATTTCAACCATTGACATCCATGCTCAGAGCAAAGGAGATTCCTTATCGTTGGGGTTTCCCCTGTTTCCTGAACATCATTTATAAAGGCACGAAACACATATGTAAGACCCCAGACGACATCTCAGATACTTGTGCCGCCTTGGAACTGACTCCTCCATCTGCCACAGCTACAGAAGAGGCTTCTGATCTTACTGCCAGCCTCAACCCAACAAAACCACCCAGATCACAGTGGCAGCAACACAAGAATAAGAAAACTAAGAAGGTGCAAGACTCCCCACAGAACAGTATTACTTGAGAGATCCAGCTCATCAGATGGGTGAGATAATTCTATTTCTAGCTCAGGGGGAGAAAAGTGATGAACGTTTAACCCTCCTTTACACCCGGGCCCTGCAATGATTGAGACTGAACTAATTATATATTTATTGCAATACGGCCCTACTTTGATTGTCAGTTTAAATTTAAATTTGAAAATTTGTCCTCTAAATGTTTAATTATTGAATTTATAATGGGATAGGCTATTCTTCCCTATTGTGTGTGTGACATTTAATGTCAAATTGTTTGTTTGAATTTCTGTTATTGTTTTATTGTTTGCTTGTTAGTTATCTTTCTCAACCACAGATAGTTGCCGCACAGTTCAAGACCAGGTATGTTATTGACACAATAATGTCTGAAATATCTCTATGCATATATGTTTATGATAAGCTTAGAAATTATAGACTCCCAGTTCTACCCAGTACACATCAACCTCTAACTTAGTGTAAATAATGACAGCTCAGAAACAGATTAGATTCATGACACAAAATGTCAGAGGATTTAATAACCCACATAAGAGACGAGTTGCTTTTGCTGATATTGTCCATAAGCAAATTGGTATTTTGTTCTTACAGGAGACGCATTACTTAAAAAATCAAGAGCCTAAATTTTTCACAACCTCCTACCCCATACATTATCATAGTAGCCACTCAGACAAAAAGATCTCCGGGGTTAGCATTTTAATCCACAAGTCTTTAGCATTCCATGTACAGCATGTAGAAAAGGATAATGAAGGGAGATTTTTGGCTATACTGGGTTTACTGTATGGCAATGCTATTACACTAGTCAACATTTATTCTCCCAATACCCGACAGGCATCCTTTATCCGCAAGGTTTCCAATGACATTTTAGCTTTCTACAAGGGGTCATTAATTATAGGCGGGGACTTTAACACGCCATTGAACCCACTATTAGATAGCTCCACTAAACAATCCCAACTCTCGAAAAAAGCACTTAAATCTATTAAAGATGACCTGACACTCCTAGGAGTACATGATCCATGGCGTATCCAACACCCCAGGGGGAGAGATTTTACCTTTTATTCTGCGTCCAAAAGCTCCCATTCACGCATCGATTATATCCTCATAGACCACATAGCTATCACATCAGTCATACACACTGATATCTGCCCTACTGCCTGGTCAGACCATTCAGCGGTCATCTACACCACTCACTGGACATCCCTTCCTTTCAAACCTTACCAATGGCGCTTTGATGATACCTTACTCAATGACACCCTTATCCTGCAACAAATAGAAACATCAATAAGTGAGTACTTTACAATTAATCATACCCCAGACATAGCCCCATGTACCATCTGGGAAGCCCATAAGTGCTTCATCAGAGGCGAGTTGATAAAGATTAAGGCGACACAATCCAAAAATCATAGAATGCATCACCAAGCCCTTACAGACAAATTTCAGCAGCTTGACAGGTCCTACAAACAGAATCCCCATGCCGAATCACTGAAGTCTCAAAGAGAACAGGCTAAAAATAAATTGACAACATTCTTGGAACACTCAGCCCATACACAGGCTATGAGGTTAAAACAGAGATTTTTTATTGAAGGTAATAAACCTGGCAGGCTATTAGCCAGAGCGCTTAAAGTTAGGCAAGCGACCCATTATATCAGCGCGCTACAAGACTCAAATAGGGAAAACACTGTAGAATCCCATAGAATAGCTGAAATATTTAGAGATTATTATTCTACTCTTTACAATTTGATTCCTAACAGAAATTTAGAGGAACATAAGACACACTGCCTCCGATACTTAGAGCGAGTGACTGTGCCATCTATCCCACCTGACGATCTAGAATCCCTTACCTTACCAATCAGCTCCGAAGAGATTAGCGTAGCTATACACTCCCTAAAGATAGGAAAGAGTCCAGGCCCAGATGGGCTGACAAGCTCCTACTATAAAAAGTTTAAGCATCTATTAAGCAATTGCTCACAGTCTTTAACCCGGTAGATCAAATAACTACGTTCCCACCCTCTATGCTTGAAGCGATAGTAACGGTCATACCAAAGCCAGGTAAAGATCCTACAGCCCCTTCCAACTACCGCCCAATCTCGCTTCTAAATGTAGACGTGAAGATCTATGCAAAGATCTTAGCTACTAGGCTTAATAAATTACTACCCTTGCTTATCCACCCAGACCAGGTGGGTTTTGTACCGCAGAGGGAGGCAAAGGATAACACCGTAAAGGTCCTTCATTTAATACAATATGCTATAAATCATGACATACCCTCCGTTTTACTCTCGACTGACGCTGAGAAAGCTTTTGACAGACTGGATTGGACTTTTTTAAATTTGACTTTAAAGAAATTCGGCCTCCCTGACAGTTTTATCTCAAAAATATTTGCCCTTTACTCAAAACCGACAGCTAAAGTTAAGGTAAATGGGATACTTTCTACCCCATTTCCAATTTTAAACGGCACTAGACAGGGCTGCCCGTTATCCCCTCTATTATTTGTTTTATCCATGGAAATCCTGGCAATAACATTACGAAATGACCCCAACATTCACGGACTCACTATAAAATCCACTCCTCATAAGCTTGCGCTATACGCTAATGACTTGTTGTTAATTTTAACACGCCCAAATACTTCTCTCTCTGCGGTGCGGAACTCCCTGGAAACATTTGGCCAATGTTCCAATTATTCGGTAAACCAAAATAAATCAGAGATTCTCCCCATCAACTTAAATAATACAGATATACAAAAACTTAGGTCACAAGTACCTTACCAAATACAACAATCTGCTTTAAAATATTTAGGCATTTATCTTACAGATGATAAACAGAAGTTAATCGACCTAAACTATGAAGCCTTAATGTCCAAGGTTTGCGATGATACCTCCCTTTGGTTACATAAACAAATATCCTGGCTTGGTAGAATCGGAGTAACCAAAATGACTATCCTCCCTAAAATACTTTATATGTTCCAGACTCTCCCCATACCCCTCCCGGAAACGTATATTTCCAGACTGCAGAAGGTGCTAAACTCCTATATCTGGAGAAAGCGTCCTCCCAGAGTGGCTAGATCTACCCTCTACTTACCAAAAAAATTTGGAGGTTTGGGGGTCCCAGACCTATCCAGATACCGTAATGCAATATTTTTAAGAAGAGTAATAGATTGGTGCACACTCCCCATGAATCATAATAGACTCTGGGTGAGACTGGAACATGACCTCACCAACTCAGCACAGTTAGGGACATACTGTTGGCAACCTAAGGGAAACCAACCTTCGCTAGTTAAAGATTATCCAATCATAAAAGAAACACTTGATACTTGGTTTAACGTACTACATAAATATCCACATATATCCACGATCCCTTCCCCCTTGACAACTGTGTTGTCTAATTCCGACTTTCCTATAGGGATACCATTGACACCGAAATTACCGGGTGGACTGGATGACCTGCTCCCATTATACTCCCTACTTGAAGAGGGTAAATTGATCTCAAAACAACACCTAGAGGAATTAGAGGTCACACAATTCACACCCTGGTTCAGATACCTTCAACTCAGACACTTTGTTGACTCTCACAAGCTCAAACAACAAATTACAAGGGAGCTTACCACACTTGAGAAACTTTGCATTCAAGACTCCCCACAGATACACACCATCTCCCTCCTATATCAACTCCTAATCACCCCTCCCAAGACTTTACACACCTCAACAGTCAATTCCTGGCATAAAGAACTCCCTTGCACTCTTACAGAGCAAGAATGGCTAAAAATCTTTCAGAACACAGCTAGATCCGCACATTCATCAGCCCTACTGGAAACAAATTATAAATTCCTGCTCCGCTGGTATATTACTCCCCACAGGTTGAAATTTATGTTTCCCGAAGCATCTGATAGATGTTGGAGAAAATGTGCAGGAAAAGGAACCCCTTTTCACATATGGTGGGAGTGCCCCAAAATAGCAAATTACTGGAAGAGTATTAACTCAGAGATGAGTAAAATGCTAAATTGTAATATTCCATTAGACCCTATGGTATACCTGTTTCATACAATTCCCAAATTCCCCTTCAAACAATACATGTCACTTTTCCAATTAGCCATATGTAGTGCGAAGCAAGTCATCCCTAGGCTTTGGAAATCAGATACAGAACCCACAGTAGCTATGTGGGCAGCGCAGATGAAAACTAACTTATCGCTAGAAAGATTCTATTATTACACAGTAGGTAGATTAGATTACTATGCAGAAATGATGTTCTTCTGGGACTCCTACAATCATCCTAGAGCCGGGGAGAGGGGAGACCTGCAGGAGTAGGATTATGTGCTAGTGTAATGCAAATGCAAAACAGCAAAGTATCTACCCACGTTGAAATCAATTTTGCAGACTTAACTGTCTCACTGTTAAAGACAAGAAAACTGTAGATAAACAATCTTGTAAGAAACATGTTGATGTTGTAACTTGAGTTTGATAGCCTCTGACTGTCTATTAATGTTGTTTTGTGGTGACATACCTAGATGTCACAAACAAATCTGGGATATTTGAACTTTGGAAGCTAGGGACAAACTGATGGACTTGAACAGTAATGCAAATATAAAAAAGCCATAATTTTATATTCTGTGGAAATTCTTGGAATGTTTTGAAAATTTCTGGTTGTTTGTAATTTTCTTTTGTTTCTTTGTTGTTGTATAATTTTTTGAAACACCTAAATAAAGAAAAGATTAAACTAAAAGTTATTACTGATTTAGTGCAACACACACATATGCTATGTGTGACTAGAGGATCAGGGTATAAACATGCCTGCTCAGAAAGCTGGGGGCGATGTGTATTTGTGTCATACAAGCCACTGCTTATTCTCTGAGAAGCTGAGGTGTTTGAATGCTGGTGCACAGGGCACTCACAGCATATATGCGTATGCCTCTGAAATACAGTAATAACTTTTACAAGAAACCATCGGCTAGATTACGAGTTTTGCTTTTTAGCTAGTATTTTATTATTTATTATTATTATTAAAAGGTTTTAGCTTTTTTAAGGGTGTATTGGGTGGGTTTTATTTTTAGGTTAGGGACTTTGGGCCTGCAAAAGAGCTAACTGCCCTTTTAAGGGCAATGCCCATCCAAATGCCCTTTTCAGGGCAATGTGGAGCTTATTTTTTTTTAGATAGTATTTTATTTGGGGGGTTGGTTGTGTGGGTGGTGGGTTTTACATATTTTTTTTTTTAAAGGTAAAAGAGCTGATTACTTTGGGGCAATGCCCCACAAAAGGCCCTTTTAATGGCTATTGGTAGTTTAGGTTTTTTTTTTTTGGGGGGGGGGGGGCTTTTTATTTTAATAGGACTATTAGATTAGGTGTAATTAGTTTAAATTTCTGTAATTTGTTTATTATTTTCTGTAATTTAGTGGGGGTTTTATTTGTACTTTAGCTAATTTAATTTAATTTATTTAATTGTTTTTAATTTATGTAATTTATTTAATTATAGTGTAGTGTTAGGTGTTAGTGTAACTTAGGTTAGGTTTTATTTTACAGGTAAATTTGTATTTATTTTAGCTAGGTAGTTATTAAATAGTTAATAACTATTCTACCTAGTTAAAATAAATACAAACTTGCCTGTAAAATAAAAATAAACCCTAAGATAGCTACAATGTAACTATTAGTTATATTGTAGCTAGCTTAGGGTTTATTTTACAGGTAAGTATTTAGTTTTAAATAGGAATAATGTAGTTAATGATAGGAATATTTATTTAGATTTAAATTATATTTAAGTTAGTGGGTGTTAGGTTTAGGGGTTAATAACTTTAATATAGTGGCGGCGACGTTGGGGGTGGCAGATTAGGGGTTAATAAATGTAGGTAGGTGGTGGCGATGTTAGGACCGGCAGATTAGGGGTTAATAATATTTAACTAATGTTTGCGAGGCGGGAGTGCGGTGGTTTAGGGGTTAATATGTTTATTATAGTGGTGGCGACGTTGGGGGCGGCAGATTAGGGGTTAATAAGTGTAGGTAGGTGGTGGCGATGTTGGGGGCAGCAGATTAGGGGTTCATAAGTATAATGTAGGTGGCGGCGGTGTCCGGAGCGGCAGATTAGGGGTTAATAATTATAATGAAGGTGTCGGCGATGTTGGGGGTGGCAGATTAGGGTTAATAAGTGTAAGTTTAGGGGTGTTTAGACTCGGGGTTCATGTTAGGGTGTTAGTTGTAGACATAACTTTTATTTCCCCATAGGAATCAATGGGGCTGCGTTAAGGAGCTTTACGCTGCTTTTTTGCAGGTGTTTTTCAGCCGGCTCTCCCCGTTGATTCCTATGGGGAAATCGTAATCGTACACGAGCACATTACACCAGCTCACCTCTGACTTAAGCAGCGCTGGTATTGGAGTGCGGTAATGAGCAAAATTTTGCTCAATGCTCACTTCTAGTCTTTTAACGACGGGTTTCTGAAAACTCGTAATACCAGCGCTGCAGGTAAGTGAGCGGTGAGGGAAAACTGCTCGTTAGCACCGCACAGCCTCTAATGCAAAACTTGTAATCTAGGTGCATTTTTTGGAAGTATATTGCAAAAATTATTCTATTTAAAATTCCAAAACACCTGTGCCCATTTCAATGTTGACTTTTTTCTTACGGCACACTCTGTTTAGAACCTGTTTAAAGTTGCTAACTGAATTGTGTCTTACCTGCAATGGCTTTGTCAAGATACATGTTTTTATTGATATTAAATAAAGTGCGTTTTTCAGTAACTGTGATTTTCTTTGCCATATTGTACTACCATAGTTCTTCATATCCTGCAGTACATATACAATAAGATATGAAGCAATCTACCTGCTAAGCTCAGACATACCTCAAGAACCTGAAGAAACTCTTTATATAGACGGATCCTCTCTGATTCCACAGTGATTTGATCAAAAGAGTTGTCCCCAACAAACCGCTCTCTTACCTGTAAGTGAAACAGAGTGGGTACTTTGTGATTTAAAAGTAAATCTTGAAATACTAGAGATTAAGAACTACAGATGATTATTGAATTCAATTCAGTTTTCATTTTATTTTTTTGCCAGTGAGAAAATATTTAGATAACCAAATGCTTAAATAGAAAATGTGGATTATTTAAAAAAAGAAGGGACAGGGAATATAGGTTTTTATTATATTGGTTAGGAAAGGTGACATGAAGGATTCTCCACTTTCTCTCCATAGAACACCCGAAACTGTCACTGCATGCTGACATCAGCATCATACAAATTACTCATCCCCATAATGCCCTAGAGGAGCAAGCACTAGCTTCTCTATCAAATGAGGAGTATATGTTCCTCTAGGAAGCAAGTTACCCCAGTGAGAAACGATAATCTTTTGATCCATTAAACACCAAGAATTATATTTATAGATGGGCTATTAGATAGTCCCATACCCTACACAAACCACATATACATAACACAAGTTAAATGAAAGAAGGGTTTCAAGCCATTTAGGTAGCAACTACCTACGGAATGGCAATCATCATCTGACTACTAGGTGACTTTAATGAAACTCTGGACATTAAAAAAGGACTCTAGCACCATAATGGACAAAAAAAATATTTTGATAGAGAGGTAGCTCTTCCAAAAGAAGGGTCACATGTTAATGTGGCTGTCAGGTGATCACCATGGCAACAATGATCCTGTAATAGAACTATTTGCATATGGAAAAACTGGAAGGAATTAAATTTCTATCCCACAATACATAGATGGATATTAGACCCCTTACTTGAATTAGCTCCTATATCATCTGAGTAGCCCTTTGTATCCCCAGCTGCCAGGAGATTTTATAACAATGACAAATAGTTCATATCACTGGTACTACAAAGGGGCTATGGTGTCTCTAAAGAAGCCATTTTCATCTAACAACATAGAGATATATCACAAGCCCCCTCATTTTATTGTCTTTATAGCTATTAAGTGATCATCATAACAGTCACTCGTGGCAACTGATAGCCTGATTTTATTGAGTTATTGGTTTTCTAAATGTGAACTGATGCTGAATATGAAATCATAAATCTTATGAAGGAGATCTACAAAACAGCTGAGATCAAAGGTTTACAGGCTAAGGAGGTTTAGGGGATGAAAAAAGGAGAAGAGGAACTGAGGTAATAAAGTGTTAGTGTATGTTGTATGCCTCTATGAATAGTATAGTATTTAAGGAGCACTTGAAACTTTGCAAACTAGGGGAGAGTCTTATGAAGCGAGGCAGAGAGGTCCACAAGATAGGGGTCAATCTGGAGAAGTCATGTAGACGGGACGGGAAGGAGAGTATCTGGAAACGAGGTCTGAGATTTAGGGGGGGGGGGGCAATGTTATTTAGGGCCTTGAATGTCAGAGTCAGAATTTTGTGTTTTATTTTGGAGGTATAAAAGCTAGAGGAAGCCAGTGAAGGGACTGGCAGAGAGGAGCAGCAGATGAGGAGCGATGTGTAAGGAAGGTAAGCCTGGCAAATGCATTTATTATGGATTGTAAAGGAGATAGACAACAGCTAAAAAGTCTAGAGAGGATGGAGTTGCAATAGTCAATGTGGGAAATGATGAGAGATTGTATTACATTTTAGTTGTTTCTTGTGTGAGGAAGTGGCGTATTCTGAATTTTTTCGTAAGGTGGAAATGGCAGAAACTGGCCAAAGACTGGAGGTGGGGAATGAAAGAAGGATCTGAGTCAAGTGTGACCCCAAGACATTGGGCATGCGTGTTGAGGTAATGATGTTATTATCAACAGCTATAGAAATTTGGGGGATAGAGATTTTGGAAGAAGGGGGGAAATAAGGAGCTCAGTTTTGGAGAGATTCAGCTTAAGGTAGTGAAATGACATCCAGGATGATCTGGTTCAGAGAGGCAGAGAGGTAGATTTCGGTATCATCCACATACAAATGATATTGATACCCAAAGCACTTTAAAAAGGACCCTAAGAATGACTATATCATATATATATATATATATATATATATATATATATATAGATAGATAGATAGATAGATAGATAGATAGATATAGATATCAAAATAACAAGAGTATTGCATTGAGCAATGATACTTTTTTATTGGACTAACTATACATTTATAAGATGACAAGCTTTCGGAAGAGTGTCTTCCTTTTTCAAGTCTGAAGCAATACTGACAAATTTGATGGAATTTACAGATTATATCTTAAAACACAGGCTAAAAAGACAAAATGTTACAGAGGTCTGAATGCAGGGGGAGGAGGGGTGTCGTAAAAATCATGAGGGGGGTTTAGGAGGCAGGCAGATAGTGTCAGTAAAAGATTACAGGCAGAGGGAAAAAAATGGTAATACACACAGCATATACTGACAAAGTTATATCTCAACATAGAATCCATATGAATAAAGATGGGAAATTAGGTATAAAGGGGAATATAAAATAGTCAAAAAAGGAGAAAAAAAAAAGGGAATAATAATAATGACAAAAGTGTGGACATAGGCTTACCTGCGTACCTATGCATAGAGAGTGTGGAATATACAATGTAATTGACTACAGTATATTAAAGTACATTACAAAAAATGTTGATAACACTTTGTCTTTCTAGCCTGTGTTTTAAGATATAATCTGTAAATTCCATTAAATTGGTCAGTATTGCTTCAGACTTGAAAAAGGAAGAAACTCTTCCGAAAGCTTGTCATCTTATAAATGTATAGTTAGTCCAATAAAAAAGTATCATTGCTCAATAAAATGTTATTTTGATATCTAAATCTCTGGACTAACATGGCTATTCCAATCAAAACGTGTATATATATATATATATATATATATATATATATATATATAAAAACAATAGCTGGTAGCCTAGCACTCCTTCCACTCTTGTGCAACCATAGCCCGGGTGCAATCCTCAGATTAATGAATAGGTTAGCTAAGTAGATGGAGGGCACTCACAGGACTTGTAGAGTAGGTAAAAGACTGTAATCTTTATTTTCCAAAAGTAACCATAACTCAAACAATGTCAACGTTTCGGCCCATTCAAAGGCCTTCTTCAAGACAGATTTTTATCTACAAGATACAAAACAAATAATCAAAAAACGACAGGAGATGGGAAACCATAGCAACCCATAGTGCTGTGATGTTTTGCTATGGTTTCCCATCTCCTGTCGTATGTCCTTGTTCCTTACACTTTTCTTTCTTCTCTAGTCCTTGCTTCCTTTCCCTGGTTTTTAATACTGAATATATTCCCGCTGGTTGGTGGAATGTATAATGTTGTGTATGGCGGTGTTATAATGCTGTCATTTATGGTGGAGGGTTGTCACTGGTGTATATGTGAGGTTATTAGTTTTTAGTTTTGATTATTTGTTTTGTATCTTGTAGATAAAAATCTGTCTTGAAGAAGGCCTTTGAATGGGCCAAAACATTGACATTGTTTGAGTTATGGTTACTTTTGGAAAATAAAGATTACAGTCTTTTACCTATTCTACAAGTCCTGTGAGTGCCCTCCATCTACTTAGCTTCTCTCTCTCTCTCTCTCTCTCTCTCTCTCTCTCTCTCTCTCTCTCTCTCTCTCTATATATATATATATATATATATATATATATATATTATATATTTAAAAATAAATTGAGAAGAGAAGGGGACCAACAGAAAGTGGTAAAGGGGCAGAGGATGCACCAGAGAACACTACACTAAAGGTACAGTTAGACAAGTAGGAGGAGAACCATGAGAGGGCTGTGTTGCAGATGCCAGCTTGGAGGGTTTGGAGCAAAAGAGGGTGGACAACAGTATCAAAAGCTGTAGACAGATCGAGAAGGATTAACAGAGAGAAGTGGCTATTCGATTTAGCTGTTATTAGGCCATTAGTAACCTTAATGATTGCTGTCTCTATGGAGTATTAGGGGCGAAATCCAGATTGCAATGTATCAAGGAGGGAGTGTGAGGAAATGTGATAAAAGTGCACATACAAGCCTTTCTAGAAGTTTTGAGGCAAGGAGAAGTAGGATGGGGATGTTGGATCAAGAGAAGGTTTTTTAAGGGATGAATAAAATATACCAGTGCAGAGGAAGATATTGAAAATATGTGTTAGGATTGAAGTAAGAGTAGGAAAGAGGGAGGGCGGTAGTTGTGAAGGGATGGGATCAGGATCAAGGGGACAGGTAGTGAGGTTAGAGGAACATATAAGGGCAGAAATGTCTTCCTTAATAACAGGGGAAAAGAGCTGAATTTATGGCTTTTGGACTTCTGTGAACAGTTGAGGGGGTTGGAGATTGGGAGTATGTTTAGAGATGATTTTCTTTCTGATGGAATCGATTTAGTTGTTGAAGTGGCTTGCAAAATGTTGAGCTGAGAGAGAAATGGTAATAGGAGGTGGGGGTGGGCGGAGAAGGGTATTAAAAGTGTAGAAAAAGTCAGCTGAACACTAAGATTTTCTCCAATGTTGCTCAGCAGTGCAGAACCATTGGCGTAGGTAGCGTATCAGAAGAGTATACCAGGGCTAAGGATAAGTGCCTAATTTTCGAGCTATGGTAGGAGGTGCCAAGTTGTCAAGGACCAATGTAAGAGTTGAGTTGTAGTGACAGATAGATTGGTCAGGGCAGAAAAAGGAGGAGATGGAAGAGAGCAGAGGTTTGAGAGAGTTTGCTGAACTACTGACTTAATGCTTTTGTGGCGTTAGAGTAGTTTGAGAGAGATTTTGGTCAAAAAGTGCTTCGACAGCTGAAAATCAGATCACAAATGAAGGGGGTGTTGACTTTAGATACAAAAAGGAACTTGAGTGAGGTTTGCAGAGTTCTGGTTTCTAGGTCTATGGAAAGGCATAAGAGATTAGGAAGTAGTAGGCATTTGGTGTAAGGGTTAGATGGTGGGAGAGTAGTAGGAATTGCTGGGATGCTGCAAGTGAAGAGATCATGGTAAGAAAGTGGAAAAGAAAATTTATGCTTACCTGATAAATTTATTTCTTTTTTGACACAATGAGTCCACGGATCATCTTAATTACTAATGGGATATTCACCTCCTGGTCAGCAGGAGGAGGCAAAGAGCACCCCAGCAGAGCTGATAAATAGCTCCTCCCTTCCCTCCCACTCCAGTCATTCCACCGAAGTTAGGAAGAGAAAGGAAAAGCCAAGGTGCAGAGGGGTCTGAAGTTTAGAATAACCCACAACCTGTCTAAAAGAACAGGGCGGGCCGTGGACTCATCGTGTCAAAAAATAAATAAATTTATCAGGTAAGCATAGATTTTCTTTTCTTTTTTAAGACACGATGAGTCCACGGATCATCTTAATTACTAATGGGATTCAATACCCAAGCTAGAGTACACAGATGATACGGGAGGGACAAGACAGGGAAACTAAATGGAAGGCACCACTGCTTGAAGAACCTTTCTCCCAAAAACGGCCTCAGCCGAGGCAAAAACATCAAATTCGTATCACTTTGAAAAAGTGTGAAGAGAGGACCAAGTTGCAGCCTTGCAAATCTGATCCATAGAAGTCTCATTGTTGAACGCCCATGAGGAAACAACAACCCTCGTGGAATGAGCCGTAACCCTCTCTGGAGGCTGCTGTCCAGCAGTCTCATATGGAAAACGTATGATACTCACTGCAGAAGTCTTCCCCTTTTGAGAAGAAGGATTAGGACACAAGGAAGGAACAACAATCACCTGATTAATGTTCCCATCAGAAACAACTTTAGGAAGAAATCCTAATTTAGTACGTAAAACTACGTTATCTGAACTGAAAATAAGATAAGGAGACTCATACTGCAATGCCGAAATCTGACACTCTCCGAGCAAAGAAATGGCAACCAGAAATAAAACTTTACAAGATAACAACCTAATATCTAAGGAATGCATAGGCTCAAAAGGAGCCCCCTGAAGAACTTAAGAATTAAATTCAGACTCCAAGGAGGAGTAACTGGTTTGAACACAGGCCTAAACCTGACCAAGGCCTGACAAAAATGATTGCACATCTGGAACATCCGTCAGACGTGTGGGTAACAAAAGAGAGAAGACCCAGATTTGACCCTTCAGGGAACTAGTCGAAAGGCCTGTCTCCAAGCCGTTTTGGAGAAAATACAAAATTCTAGGGATCCTAACTCTACTCCATGAGTAGCTCTTGGATTCACACAAATAGAGATATGAACCCCATATCTACTTTCTAGATACAGGCTTACAAGCCTGAATCATGGTCTCTATGACTGAGCCAGAAAAACCCAGCTTGGATACCATTAAACATTCAATCTCCAAGCAATCAGCTTCAGAGAAACTAGATGAGGGTGAAGGAATGGCCCTTAAATTAGAAGGTCCTTCCTCAATGGAAGTCACCAAGGCGGCAGAGATGACATGTCCACCAGATCTGCATACCAAATCCTGTGAGGCCAAGCAGGAGCGATGAGGATCACCAATGCCCTCACCTGCTTGATTCGAGCAATGACTCGAGGAAGAAGTGCAAACGGAGGAAATAGATATGCTAGAGAGAAGGTCCAAGGAACCGCCAGAGCATCTAACAGTTTCGCCTGGGAATCCCTGGACCTTGACCCGTATCTCGGAAGCTTGGTATTCTGACGGGATGCCAAGATCTAATTCCGGCTCAACCCACCTGAGAATCAGACTGGAGAACACTTCCGGATGGAGTTCCCACTCCCCCAGATGAAAGGTCTGCCTGCTCAGGAAGTCTGCCTCCCAGGAGTCCACTCCTGGGATGAGGGTCACCGACACGCAACAATAATGGGCCTCCACCCACTGAATTATTTTTGGTTACCTCTGTCATCGCTAAGGAACTCCTCGTTCCTCCCTGATGATTGATGAAAGCCACTCAAGGTATATTGTCCGACTGAAACCTGAGAAACTGGACCGTTGCTAACTGGGCCAGGCCATAAGAGCCTTCAAGATCGCTCCCAGCTCCAGAATGTTTATAGGTAGAACAGACTCTGACTGAGTCCAAACTCCTTGAGCCCGTTAGGGAGCCCCAGACTGCTCCCTACCTTATAAGGCTGGCATCTGTTGTCACAATCACCCAAGATGGTATGCGAAAGCAGGTTCCCTGGGAGAGATGATCCAAAGACAACCACTAATGAAGAGAATCCCTTGTCACCTGCTCCAGTAGTATTTGAGGAGACAAGTCTGCATAATCAATGTTCTGTTGCTTGAGCATGCTTAATCGAAGCACAGCAAACAGTAATCCCAAAACCCTTATGAAAATTCTGGGAGTTGTGGCAAAACCGAAGGAAAGAGCCACGAACTGGACGTGTTTTTACAGAAAAGCAAACCTTAGGAACTTGTGGTGATCCCTGTAAATGGGAATATGCAGGTACGCGTCCTTTAATCCACTTACTGTCATGAATTGCCCCTCCTGGATCAAAGGGAGAAGGGAACAATAGTTTCCATCTAGAAGAATGGTACTCTTAAAAAATTTGTTTAGACTCTTGAAATCTAAAATTGGCTTGAAGGTCCCTCTTTTTGGGAACCATGATAGATTGGAATAAAATCCTAAACCCTGTTCTTGCACCGGAACAGGAATGATCACTCCCAGGTTGGAAAGGTCTCTTACGCAGAGTAAGAACGCCTCTCTTTGTGTCTGGTCTGCAGACAATCCTGAAACAGAAACCTGTCTCTGGGAGGAAAACTATTGAACTCTAACCTGTATCCCTGGGACACTATCTCTATTGCCCAGGGATCCTGAACATCTCGAACCAAAGCCTGAGCAAAGAAGGAAATCTGCCCCCTACAAGATCCGGTCCTTGATCGGGGGCATGCCCTTCATGCTGCCCTTGATTCAACAGCAGGCTTTTTGGCCTTATTCCCAAATTGATAGGGTCTCCATGCAGGTTTAGTCCGTTCCTGTTTGGAGGCAGTAGAGGAAGAATTACCCTTAAAGATTCGAAAGGAATGAAAATTTCTCTGTCGTCCTTTTCCCGTATCCTGAGAGGGAATGAGACCCTTACCTCCCGTGATATCAGAGATAATCTCAGACAGGCCAGGTCCAAACAAGGTCTGCCCCTTGTAAGGAATAGCTAAAAATTATGAATGAATGTACGGGGTACTTGTAAAGTACGTCTAATCACCCGTAAGGGTCTCAAGGCGCTGCTCATCTTGTCAACCTCAGAAGGATGAAAAGTTGAGTGGACCTCGCAGAGGACTGAACCTGCAACCCTTGGGTTGCAACAGGATTTAGCCACCCAATGCCTTAGCATGCTGAGCTATCTGAAAGGGACAGAAGCTTAGACTTAAAGGACACAACCGCAGACCAAAGCTTTAACCATAAGGCTCTGCGAGCTAGAATAAAGAAACCCAAAATCTTTGCTCCCAGCTTAGATAACTTGAAGGGAAGCATCCGTAATAAAGGGATTAGCCAGTTTATGGGTGTTTATCCTATCCTGGATTTCACTCAAAGAAGTTTCTGTCCTGAAAGCATCAGGCACCACCTCAACCAATATGCTGCCGCACTAGTGACGGTAGCAATGCCCACAGATGGCTGCAATTGTAAGCCCTGGTGTACAAAAAAATCTTTTTTTTTATACTATGGCTGAGGAGTCCAATGTAGCTAAAATCTCCTTGAGTAACAGACAGACGTGATGTGGCTTAAACTTAAAAGATACAACTTCAGCATCAACAAGAGGAATTACACTGTGTTAGAAACCTCGCTTGCTGAATGTCTGATCTACCTCTAATGCTTTCCCTGCAATATTGGGAAAGCAGACAACGCATCAGGACACATGAGAAGAGCGAAGTCTAGAAAAGTAACTCAAACGAGTTATAGAGGAAGCGCAGGGCACTGCATGTTAGGGCAATAGAATTTGGGACTCATAAGGAGAAAATAGTGTATATTAAACATAGTAAATACATTTCTGAACAACATCATCTTTGAAACTGTTAACTCAGAAAAAAAGAACTATCCCTAAGGATTAAATTCCTCACATACATGAGGAACAGCAAGTTGGTGGTTAAACATTCTGCAACAACTCTGCATAGCCTCTTGGTCCATTTCTGATTCAAAAAGGACCAAGAGTTTTCAAAGAATTCCTTAACTTTTTAATAAATGCAAAAAAACGTTACTGTCACTTTAAATTATAAAAAGGATAACTTTTTATTTTTTATTTTTATTAACTGCTGTAAATAGGGCAGAACAGCGTAAATAATTTTGCAAATTATCGATACCCCTCAGCAGGAAACTGCTAAGGTGCCTTTACAGAAAAACTATCTCCCTCTGAGCAGTATGTTCACTTTAATCCGGAACCCCACCGCAACAGGGAAAAACAGTCTCTGGTCCCAATTACGCATATAATATGAGGATGCGTAATAGGACCAGTGACTACACCATATCACTTTGGACCCTCCGGAAGAGAAGTGTCAGGGTGCAAGGAATCAGACTGAGACGAGAAGTGCAAAAATAATCACACCTTTATTCATAGCAAAAAATAATAAAAAGTCCACAAGTCAAATAACAAGCAAGGAGTCAAAACCAGAGCTGGTAGTCAGACGAGTCAGGAGCCAAAGCGAATAGTCAGACAAGCCGGAATCAGGAACAAGGAAAACAGCAGTGTCAGGAACAAGCCAGGGATCAGGAACCAGGAAGGATGTCAGGCAGCCAGGTAATACACAGGAACTCTCACAAATAATAAGTGATGACATCACAATTCTGAGACTGCATCCTGTCTCACATGGATGATGCACACCAGTCTGGCCATAAAAGGAAGTGTAGGAAATGAGCAGCATCCCCCACAATGCACCATAGTCAGGAAGAGAGGTGAGTAAAATGGCTGCAGCAGCACATGGCAAACAACAGGGAAAAAACCCTGACAGTACCCTCCCCTCAACGACCCCTCCCCCGCGGGAGGACAAAAGGCATATTGGGGAAACGGGATGGAAGGCACAGAGGAGGGCGGGAGCATGAACATCAGGGAGGGAACCCAAGAACGCTCCTCCGGACCGTAACCCCTCCAGTGAACCAAATACTGTACACGACCCCTGGACATATGAGAGTCAATAATGCTGCTGACCTCATACTCCTCATGGTTGTCAACAAAGATAGGACGGGGACGAGGCAACACAGTGGTAAACCGATTGCAAACCAATGGTTTCAAGAGGGAGACATGAAAAACATTGGAGATGCGCATAGCAGTTGGAAGGTCAAGAGCGTAGGTGTCATGATTCCACCTTTACTCACTGCTGTCCACCTTAACAATTGCTCTATATAAGTCTATTACAGACACCTGTTCAATGCTTGATTATTGTTGTGTGAATCAGATGAACTTCCTGCATTCAGCTACTTTTCCTTATCAAGCCTAATCCTTGCTCTGTGCAGTCACCATATCTGACTATTTTTTGTGCATTCAAATCCATTTCCCATAAGCTGACTCCGCTGACGTCATCACTCTCAGACTGCCAGCTGAGTCACACACTTGTCTGCTGTACCTCTGAGCCCAGCAGGCTCCCAAACCATCCGGTACCTTGTTGTGTTTGTTCTGCTGTGTGGCCGCAGCACACGCCATCTACAGAGTTCCTGTCACTCTGCCAAAAGCCGACTCTGTTCACAAGTCAGCGCCGCTGAGTCGCGCAACACACGCTTCCCTGCAGAAATCCTGTCTGCTCTGCAAACTCTGGTCAGGTATTTTTTCACTCTATTCCAGAACTGTGATGTTTGGTATTTGTGTCTCCTTTGTTTAACCAAAACAACGAACTACCTTTTTGCATTACTCCATTTTACCCTCAGAGTGTTTATACATTTTACCAAGTATTCCAGCATAAATACTTTTGTGTTTTGATTCTCAAATATAGTAAATAAGTTTTTAAGCGCATGTCAGCTTAAATCCTCTTCATTCAATTACTAATAGCAAATTCTGCTTAATCCTTTTGCTTCAGACATCTAAGCTATATGTTCTGAACATAGGATCAAGCTACAAACATACTTTTATAATTATTATAATCCGATCATTACAGAATAATCAAGCCCAAAATAGTGCTAGGATTCACACTGAATTATGGATCCTGCAGCCATGGCAAATGAAATCTCTAGTTTAAACCAGAAGGTAGAAATTTTGGCTCAGGGTTTAACTGAGTTAAAAAATGAAAATAATACATTGAAGCGTATTTTAAATGACTTTGTTACACAAAAGGCTACTGAACACCCTGAACCAAAAATTAACCCTCCAAGTGTCTTTTCGGGTGTTCGCACTCGTTTTCGCGAATTTCGCAACGCCTGTTTACTTATGTTTTCTATGAAACCTAAAACATATTTTTCTGACAGAGTAAAGGTATGTACTGTGATATCCTATTTAAGTGGTGAACCCAGGTTATGGGCTGATAATTTTTTTGAAGTTAATGATCCCATATTAGGGTCTTTGGAGGATTTCTTTAATGCAATGGCCTTACTGTATGAAGACCACAACACCCAACTTACAGCAGAAAACAACCTGAGAACACTTAAACAAGGAAAACGACCAGTTGAAGACTACGTCGCGGAGTTTCAGCTATGGGCCACAGAGTCTCAATGGAATTCAGTCTCTTTACGTAACCAGTTTCGCCTGGGACTGTCCGAACATCTAAAGGATGAGCTCTCCAGAATTGAGTTTCCAGACACCCTTGAGTCACTTATAAAGACTTCCATCTCTATGGATAGGAGATTCAGGGAACGCCGAGCTGAAAGGGTGCCATCAGAAAACTACCCAAAGAAGTACCACCTACCTCTAGTGGAGAAACCTGCATCTGGTCCTATACCCATGGAAATTGGAACAATAAAGGGACCATTGACTTATGAAGAAAAACAACGAAGAAAGAATTTGAACCTATGCATGTACTGTGGTAACAAGGACCATACTGTATCCACTTGCCCGATTCTACTGCGACAGAAGAGGGGTAAGATAATGATAGTTAACCCCCAAATAAACTCTAAATTGATATCACACTTAACCATTTCATTGTCTTTGCAGTGGGACCAACAACTTCTCCGGAATGAAGCCATGATTGATTCAGGGGCTTTCGGTATTTTCATGGATCAAAGTTATGTTACCAAAAATAAAATACCCTGTGTGTCAAAGCAATTTCCTGTGTATATAAAAGTTATTGATGGTACCACTCATTTAAAAGGTCCAATAACACATCACACTATTCCACTACTCACTACTACTGGTAATGGGCATACTGAATATATCACATTCGATATACTACCCAAATCCATACACCCTGTTATTTTAGGTTACCCTTGGTTACGTCAACATAACCCCAACATAGATTGGGCTACTAATACATTACAGTACACCTCTAAATACTGTAACTCTACTTGTTATCCTACACTTTTGTTGAATCACATACAACCTCAGATTCCTTCAGATTACATTGAATTCTCAGATGTGTTTAACCTAAAAGAGGCAGAAAATTTACCGCCACATAGGCCATTCGATTGTCCTATAGACACTAAACCTAACACTACCATACCATTCGGTAAAATATATCCTATGTCTAATAAAGAATTGCAATTCCTTAGAGAATATCTTGACGATAATTTAAGAAAAGGATTTATATCCACTTCCACTTCTCCAGCAGCTGCTGGAATGTTTTTTGTGACCAACAAGGATGGTACATTACGCCCAATCATCGATTATAGAGGTTTAAACGAAATTACAGTAAAAAACAGATACCCGCTTCCACTCATCCCCGAACTTCTTGAAAGATTAACTGACGCTCAAATCTTTACTAAACTTGATTTGAAAGGTGCATATAATCTCATTCGGATGAGAAAAGGGGATGAGTGGAAGACAGCATTCAAAACAAGATATGGCTTATTTCAGTATAATGTCATGCCATTCGGGTTAACAAATGCACCAGCGACATTTCAATTTTTCATTAATGAGATATTCAAAGATCTATTAGACTCTTGAGTAGTGATATATTTAGATGACATCTTGATTTATTCGAAATCCATGACTGAACACATTAAACACGTACGTTGGGTATTAATGAGATTAAGAGAACATCATCTTTATGCAAAATTAGAGAAGTGTCAATTCCATGTAAAGACAATCAAATTTCTGGGTTATATCATCTCCCCAAATGGAATAGAAATGGACCCTGACAAAGTGAAGGTTGTTCTCGAATGGCCCGTCCCTATCAGTTTAAAGTCTCTGCAGAAGTTCCTTGGATTTTCCAACTTTTACAGAAGATTCATTCAGGGATATTCATCCCTTGCTCAACCCTTGACTAAATTAACAGGAAAAAATAAATTTCATTGGACAAAAGAAGCAAATGATGCTTTTGAGCATCTGAAAAGACGTTTCACTACAGCGCCAATTTTACAGCTACCCGATCCTGAAGCAGATTATACCTTAGAAGTGGATGCCTCAAACATTGGGGTTGGGGCCATTTTATCCCAACAACGCACGGAATCACAGGAAAGACACCCTGTTGCCTTTTATTCAAGACTTTTAACACCTACAGAAAGGAATTATTCAGTAGGTGATCTTGAACTCCTGGCAATAAAGGTTGCCATGGAACACTGGAGACATATCCTAGAAGGCACATCCAAACCCTTCTTAGTTTTAACTGACCACAAAAACTTACAGTACCTTAAAAGAAACAAAACGTTATCCTCATGACAAGTCCGGTGGTCTCTTTTTCTCGATCGTTTCAATTATCTGATACACTACAGACCAGGATCAAGAAATACACAAGCTGATTCTCAATCCAGAATTTTCCAAAATATTCCCGAAAAAGAAGAAGTGCAAAATATCATACCTCCGCATAAATTCTTAGCCTCTATTACTTCGTTTCATTCTGATCTATTAACAGCTCAACTTACTGATTCAACAATTCCTACATTATGTAAAAAAAAGATTAGAAGACTGATTTGTGGCATTATGGCAAATGTCTTTTTGTACCACCAACACTGAGAAAACAATTACTTCAACATTTCCATGACAATCCTTTATCAGGACATCCGGGAATATCTAAAACCCTAGAATTGTTGAACAGAGAATATTGGTGGCCCAAGATGAAGCAAGATGTATATAACCATATCACAGATTGTCACGTTTGCTCCCGAAACAAAAGAGTAGCACATAAACCATTCGGTTTATTGAATCCGTTACCCATACCAGACGCACCTTGGCACATGATATCGATGGATTTCATCGTAGAACTACCCCCCTCAAAAAATCATACCTGTATCCTAGTTGTTGTGGATCATCTTACTCGTATGGGACATTTCATTCCCCTTAAGAAGATACCTACTGCTACAACCACAGCAAACTACTTCATTTCTGAAATTGTGAAATTACATGGTCTACCTCTTTCTATAGTTACTGATAGGGGTACACAGTTCACCTCCAGATTCTGGAGGGAATTGTGCCGTTTGATGAAAATCTCACCCAGATTCACAACAGCTTTTCACCCACAATCTAATGGTTTAACAGAACGTTTAAACCAAACCTTGGAACAGTATCTCAGATGCTATATCTCACAAGTTCAAGATGATTGGTTAGACTTGCTTCCAATGGCGGAATTCGCCTATAATAATTCTGTTAACACCTCCACTAAAATGTCACCTTTCTTTGCTTCTTATGGATACCATCCAAGAACGATACCCACAGTTAACATCACATCTACCTCTCCTTATGCTACGGAGTATTTCACCGAATTGAAGAAATCTATACCTCTTTTGAAAAAACATTTGGAAATTGCGAAAGAGACGCAAAAACGTTACTTTGACCAGAAGCATATGCTTCCTCCTCCATACAAACCTGGTGATAGAGTATGGTTGTCAACCAAAAACTTAAAACTAAAAGTGCCCTGTAAGAAATTGGCGAACCAGTTTCTTGGGCCTTTCCGTATAAAGAAAATTCTAAATGCTAACGCAGTAGTTCTTCAATTGCCGGGACATCTACGGATTCATCCATCATTTCATGTATCTCTCTTAAAACCTTATTTGGGTACTTCGGATTCTTTAACCGAGGATGTTGATTCTAATACCTCTTTGTGCGTTGACCAATGTGAGTTTGAAGTGGAAAAGATCTTAGATTCCCGCAACCGTTGGAGACGGGTGGAATATTTAGTTCGATGGTTTGGATATGGTCCCGAAGATGACTCCTGGATACCTCTGTGTGACCTACACGCTCCTGATCTCCTCAATGAATTTCATCGTCTTCATCCTACCAAACCTGATTCGGTGCCCCCGTGAGGGACACTTTGAAGAGGGGGATCTGTCATGATTCCACCTTTACTCACTGCTGTCCACCTTAACAATTGCTCTATATAAGTCTATTACAGACACCTGTTCAATGCTTGATTATTGTTGTGTGAATCAGATGAACTTCCTGCATTCAGCTACTTTTCCTTATCAAGCCTAATCCTTGCTCTGTGCAGTCACCATATCTGACTATTTTTTGTGCATTCAAATCCTATTCAATCCGGAATCTACTCAGTAAATCTGAAACAGGTAACTACCTTGCCATTTCCCATAAGCTGACTCCGCTGACGTCATCACTCTCAGACTGCCAGCTGAGTCACACACTTGTCTGCTGTACCTCTGAGCCCAGCAGGCTCCCAAACCATCCGGTACCTTGTTGTGTTTGTTCTGCTGTGTGGCCGCAGCACACGCCATCTACGGAGTTCCTGTCACTCTGCCAAAAGCCGACTCTGTTCACAAGTCAGCGCTGCTGAGTCGCGCAACACACGCTTCCCTGCAGAAATCCTGTCTGCTCTGCAAACTCTGGTCAGGTATTTACTGCGCTGTTTAAAAAGGTCCTATATAACATGTTCCCAAGTATCAATATGTAACCAATAGCCCTTGTAGAGATAGTGCAAACATAGAAAAGTTCAGGCAGGTTTTTTGAAAGTCCCGGTCAGCAGACAAATGTGTATTACTTATGTATACTTTGTATACCTCCGCTCCCTTTCATGCCCCGGTACCTCTGACTTGAGACCTCCTCGGTCGTGTTGTACGCTGTTCCGGACCCTCGTCCGTCCACACCATGCGGATTCAGCGTCTTCCGACTCTTCCGTGTCACCCCACGTGTGGCGTGATGTCACTTACTGGATTCCGTTGTCAGCTTGCGGTAAGCCTTGGACATTTGGAGCCTGATGGAGCTTGAGCCAATCAGCGGGCTAGTCTGAAATTTTCTGCCGTGGGACTCCTGTTGTCTGTGTAGATCGATAGAGCCGTATACAGGTACTCCCAAAATCTTCCCAAAATCTTTTCAAATGCTGTATGCTGTGTCCTCAGGGAACAAGTAAAAAGGGATATCAACCAGAGAGAGGGTTAAAGGCAAGTCCGGACTGCAGTGCAGCTTCTGTGAGAAAACAGCAACTGACTTGGGCAAAAAATAAAGCTCAAAAATAAACAAAATGTCAGTTGCTGTAGTTAAAATAAAAAGTCTCTTTATTTAGAAATAATTAAAACATGGAGGGTACATGCCCTACTGGAGAAAAAAATAGATTAACATGTTTCGGCTTGCGCCGTACTCATAGTCCTGAATCTGCACCCACGTGGAACGGAGTTGCCGGAGATGCTCCTCCAAAGCCGGAATACCCTGAGACATCAATGAATCGGGCAACAAGGATGGTTGAAACCCATAATTCACCATGAACGGGGATAACTTGGAGGAAGCATTAATAGCACTATTATGAGCAAACTCTGCCCAAGGTAACAGTTCAGACCAATTATTGTGGTGATCTGAGACATAGTAACGGAGGAACTGTTCCAGAGCTTGATTAGACCGTTCCGCAGCCCCATTGGATTGAGGGTGATATGCCGAGGAGAAGGAAAGCTGGATCCCCATTTGAGCACAAAAGGAACGCCAAAATCTGGAGACAAACTGGCTACCCCGGTTCGACAATATCACCTTGGGTAACCCATGCAAACAGAAGACCTCCCGGGAAAATATTGAAGCAAGCTCCTGAGCGGTAGGCAACTTCATCAAGGGAATGCAATGTGACATTTTAGAAATACGGTCAACCACCATAAGGATAACAGTATTGCCATTGGAAACAGGGAGCTCGACAATGAAGTCCATGGAAAGATGTGTCCAAGGACGCTCACCATTAGCAATAGGTTGAAGACCCACAGGAAGACGTCGAGGAGTCTTATTCTGTGCACAAACTGAGCAGGAGGCAACATACGCAGCAATATCAGAACGAAGACCTGGCCACCAGAATTCTCGAGTGACAGACCAAATCATTTGGTTCTTGCCTGGGTGACCTGCGGCTATAGGATAGTGGTAAGTGTGCAAAAGTTTAGTTTGAAGATTCTCAGGAACAAAAAACTTACCACTAGGTTTCTCAGGAGGTGCATTGGTTTGTGCAGCCAGGATCTCCTCCCCCAAGGGAGAAGTCAGATTAGTATGTATGGTAGCCAAAATATGGTCAGGAGGTATAACAGGAGTAGGTACAGACTCCTCCTTGGACATCACAATTCTGAGACTGCATCCTGTCTCACATGGATGATGCACACCAGTCTGGCCATAAAAGGAAGTGTAGGAAATGAGCAGCATCCCCCATAATGCACCATAGTCAGGAAGAGAGGTGAGTAAAATGGCTGCCAGCAGCACATGGCAAACAACAGGGAACAAAGCCTGACAAGTAGGGAAAAAAGGCGCGTCATACAAATGCTGCCTCCCAAGGACCGCCCCTCGTGGGCGTTGACATAACAGATATCTCCCGGTCGGCATGTAGATTTATGTAACCACCTGGAGATATGAAAAGGTGAGCTATGTAAATGCCGTCTCCCCAAGGACCGCCCCTTGTGGGCATTGACATAACAGCTATCTCCCGGTCGGCATGTAGATTTATGTAACTGCCAGGAGATATGAAAAGGCGCGCTATGTAAATGGCGTCTCCCCCAAGTACCGCCCTTCGTGGGCGTTGACAGTCTTGATAATACAGTCATCTCCCGGTCGGCATGTCTTTTATGTAACCACCAGGAGATGTGATAGAGTGCCCCAGAGATTAATTAATACAGTAGTCAGTTAAACGGAAAAAATGCTCAATTACACCCCCATAGGGCGATATCAGCACAGTCATCTCCCGGTCGGCATGTTTTTTATGTAACCGCCGGGAGATATGATAGAGTGCCCCAGATCTAATACAGTCGATAGCTAAAGTGTTTAATTACACCCGCCTAGGGAAATATCAGCACAGTCATCTCCCGGTCGGCATGATTCTATAAGTAACCGCCGGGAGATGTGACTACCACCATCGTCAGATGCTCAGAGTCTGCACTAGCTGTCGCATATCGTCTCCTATGTAACAGGGAGAATTCATGCCCAATAAAAATAAAGTGCCCATTTTCCATTAAGGGCTTCCTTATGATCCCAGCCATACAAAGTAAGTGCCCAATTTCTTCTGAGTTCCTTTCCTTTAACCCCAGAAATAAAAGTCAGCACTTACCTCATATACTGCCCGACAGCAAAGACAGTTCCCAGGTTTGCGAAGGTCCTATTCCTCACATGCGCAACACAGAGAGAGGCAACACATAGAGAGAGGAGAGAGAATAAGTGAATCATGTGGTTTTCAAAGGAAGAAAATGCGATTAAAGAGATGGGTTGTATTTGTTGAAAGGTGCAATAAGAGGAAAGTAAAATACCTACACAGCCTCTGTGTCTGTTTCCAGATCTAAGGGTGCGGCAGAAATGGAGGTTGTGTCTGAAGGAGAGAGCCAGGTTTCTGTGAGAGTCAGAATGGGTAAGGAAGAGGTTGTGGATAGAAGTGAGCTTGTTGCAAAAAGAGCGAGAGTTCCAGGGTGCAGAAGCAATGAGGGTGTTGGCTTTAGATACAAAAGGAACTTGAGTAAGGTTTCCTGAGTTCTGGTTTCTAGGTCTATAGAAAGGCATAGATGGGTGGGCAAGATTAGGAAGTTGCGGGGGGGGGGGGGGGCCTGGATAGCGAGAGATATCACCAGCAGCTAATATGAGCAAGACGGATAGTGACATAAGATACAGATTTGCAGTATTGAAAGTGTCTTTGAGATGTGGTGCAGGGAGGAGAGAGGGAGTTTAGGAATGTGTAAAGCTCATGAAAGCAAAAGTGAGGCAAGGAGGAAAGAGATTGACAGTTACTTAGGTGTTTGCCATTGTTAGCACCAGCTAATTCAGGAGCATAAAGATTCTATACTTTTCAAACTGATATCTTGTCAGTGTGATATATGGAGAGGAGACAGCGGTTCAGAAAGATGCTACTCACCCCTGTCAGATGAGAGGTCTCATGCCCCTCTAGGTACGGCATTGGGGCTAGCAGCACTGTAACAGCTTATCTGCTCATAAAAGGGGATCAGTGCTCATAAACTGGCTGCAAATGATTAACATTACTTATAGTAATCATCTGCATCTTTGGAGGACAGATGACCCCTCTTTTAAAAAAATAGTCATTTGTATCTCTAGGTGTTGTAGAGCCTCCAACAGTTCCTCTCCTAGTGTTACAGGTGATCACTATAGCAATAGAAAACGCCTGCACCTTATGGTATGGACTGCTCATTAAATTGAAGGGCCTATGCCCTTTTGATAAAAATGGAAGGAAAGGTTTTGTATTAGCCCCTTCCCTTTTTGTAAAAATAATCCTTGTGGTCCAGTGTTGCAAATGATCACTGTTCCCCATGACATAATCTGTGACCTAGACAAGTGACTCTTGTGCAACTAGGCAATTTGGGTAGAAGATAGAGGTTTCCTGACAGTCACCCTAGTATCTCCCTAGTGCACTAGTGCCTGCTGCTGCATAACTTTTTACACCCGCCCCTCTAAGAAAAATGCAGTCTCTCCTACAAAACAGCAGTCACATGTCCTTCTAAATGCTGTGGGGACCAACAGCATCTGCCATTGCGCATTCTTCTAATGTGTGTGATATCACTGAGCATTACAGATTGCTGACAATTTATATCATGAGGGAACTTAGAACCCTTTTCGTTATGTTGCTTTGGAATGAGTGATGTATAAATGATGCTGGTCTCCCCGCAGCAGAGGTGAAACAGACAGCTGTGTATCTTCTACCATGGGAAAGAAAAGATGCAGTCTTTAATTGTCTTGACTTTAACCTTTACATCAACAATAAGTGCAATTTCAATTACATTAGGAAGACCTTTGATATCCAATGTATGTGATAGAGTTGTTTGTTCATAAAACAAAGCTATACTACAAAAAGATTACAGTATTAAAACTAATGGCTAGATTACGAGTTTTGCGTTAAGCTGAAAAAGCAGTCAAAGCATGTCAATCATCAAGGTGGGACTCACAGTCCTCAAGCTATGAAAGAAGTATCTTGGATACTTGCTTGGGCGGAATCCAGCTCCTGTCTAATTTCTGCGGTCCATATCCCAGGTATAGACAATTGGGAAGCGGATTATCTCAGTCGCCAGACTTTACATCCGGGAGAGTGGTCTCTTCACCCAGATGTGTTTTTTCAGATTGTTCAGATGTGGGGGCTTCCAGAAATCTGATGGCTTCTCATCTAAACAGGAAACTTCCCAGGTATCTGTCCAGGTCCAGGGATCCTCAGGCGGAAGCAGTGGATGCGTTGACACTTCCTTGTAGTTATCATCCTGCTTATATCTTTCTGCCTCTAGTTCTTCTTCCAAGAGTGATTTCCAAAATAATAATGGAGCGTTCATTTGTACTGCTGGTAGTTCCAGCATGGCCACACAGGTTTTGGTATACGGATCTTGTTCGGATGTCCAGTTGCCAACCTTGGACACTTCCGTTAAGGCCAGACCTTCTATCTCAAGGCCCATTTTTCCATCAGGATCTCAAATCATTAAATTTGAAGGTATGGAGATTGAACGCCTAGTGCTTAGTCATAGAGGTTTCTCTGATTCAGTGATTAATACTATGTTGCAAGCTCATAAATCTATGTCTAGAAAGATTTATTATCGAGTTTGGAAGACTTACATTTCATGATGTTCTTCTCATAAATTCTCTTGGCATTCTTTTAGAATTCCTAGAATTTTACAGTTTCTTCAGCATGGTTTAGATAAGGGTTTGTCTGCAAGTTCCTTGAAAGGACAAATCTCTGCTCTTTCTCTTTCACAGAAAAATTGCTATTCTTCCTGATATTCATTGTTTTGTACAGGCTTTGGTTCGTATTAAGCCTGTCATTAAATCAATCTCTCCTCCTTGGAGTCTTAATTTGGTTTTGAAAGCTTTACAGGCTCCTCCGTTTGAGCCTATGCATTCTCTGGACATTAAATTACTTTCTTGGAAAGTATTGTTCCTTTTGGCCATCTCTTCTGCTCGAAGAGTTTCTGAATTATCTGCTCTTTCTTGTGAGTCTCCTTTTCTGATTTTTCATCAGGATAAGGCGGTCTTGTGGACTTCATTTACATTTTTACCTAAGGTTGTGAATTCCAACAACATTAGTAGAGAAATTGTTGTCCCTTCATTGTGTCCTAATCCTAAGAATTCTCTGGAGAGATCTTTACATTCTTTGGATGTGGTAAGAGCTTTGAAATATTGTGTTGAAGCTACTAAAGATTTCAGAAAGACTTCTAGTCTATTTGTTATCTTTTCTGGTTCTAGGAAAGGTCAGAAGGCTTCTGCCATTTCTTTGGCATCTTGGTTAAAGCTTTTGATTCATCATGCTTATTTGGAGTCGGGTAAATCCCCGCCTCAGAGGATTACGGCTCATTCTACTAGGTCAGTTTCTACTTCCTGGCCTTTTAGGAATGAAGCTTCTGTTGATCAGATTTGCAAAGCAGCAACTTGGTCTTCTTTGCATACTTTTACTAAATTCTACCATTTTGATGTTTTTTCTTCTTCAGAAGCAGTTTTTGGTAGAAAAGTACTTCAGGCAGCTGTTTCAGTTTGATTCTTCTGCTTATAATTTCATTTTTTTTCTTTATAAGATTAAAACTTTTGATTTGGGTTGTGGATAAATTTTTCAGCGGAATTGGCTGTCTTTATTTTTATCCCTCCCTCTCTAGTGACTCTTGTGTGTAGTGCCACATCTTGGGTATTTGCTATCCCATACGTCACTAGCTCATGGACTCTTGCCAATTACATGAAAGAAAACATAATTTATGTAAGAATTTACCTGATAAATGCATTTCTTTCATATTGGTCCATGAGAGCCAACCATTTTATGGTGGTTATGTTTTTTTTGTATAAAGCACAATTATTCCAATTCCTTGTTGATGCTTTCGCTCATTTCTTATCACCCCACTTCTTGGCTATTCGTTAAACTGAATTGTGGGTGTGGTCGGGGGTGTATTTATAGGCATTTTGAGGTTTGGGAAACTTTGCCCCTCCTGGTAGGAATGTATATCCCATACGTCACTAGCTCATGGACTCTTGCCAATATGAAAGAAATTAATTTATCAGGTAAATTCTTACATAAATTATGTTTTTTCTATGGGACTTCCATAGCACTGATATTACGAGTTTGTCCTGGGAGGCCAAAAAGTGAGCGGTACAGCCTCTACCTCCAAGATTCGTAACGCATTCTAAAGTCAGTAGTTATGAGTTTTACACTACAACGCTGTAGCATAAAACTCATAACTAAAGTGCAAAAAAGTACACTAACACCCATAAACTACATATTAACCCCTATAGCAAACACTATAATAAAACTTTTAACACCTAATCTGCCGCTCCAGACATCGCCGCCACTCGAATAAACATATTAACCCCTAAACCGCTGCACTCCCGCCTCGCAAACACTAGTTAAATATTATTAACCCCTAATCTGCCTCTTCATCCGACGGACTAACGACGAATGAAGGTACCTTTAAATGACGTCATTCAAGATGGTAAGGTAGAAAAAATCCTATTGGCTAATTGGATCAGCCAATAGGATTGAGCTTGCATTCCATTGGCTGATTGGAACAGCGCCGCGCCGGAAGGATGAAGATAGAAGATGCCATCTGGATGAAGACTTCTGCCCATCTGGAGGACCACTTCTGCCCGTCTGGAGGACCACTTCTGCCGGCTTCGTTGAGGACATCTTGCCGCTTGGATGAAGACTTCTCCCGGTAAGTGGGGTTAGTAAGTGGGGTTAGTGTTAGAATTTTTTAAGGGTGTATTGGGTGGGTTTATTTTTTAGGTTAGGGCTTTGGGCCTGCAATAGAGCTAAATGCCCTTTTAAGGGCAATGCCCATCCAAATGCCCTTTTCAGGGCAATGGGGAGTTTAGGTATTTTTAGTTAGGCTTTTATTTGGGGGGTTGGTTGTGTGGGTGGTGGGTTTTACTGTTGGAGGGGTTGTTTGTATTTCTTCTTACAGGTAAAAGAGCTGATTTCTTTGAGGCAATGCCCCGCAAAAGGCCCTTTTAAGGGCTATTGATAGTTTAGTTTAGGCTAGGTTTTTTTTATTTTGGGGGGCTTTTTTTTATTTTGATAGGGCTTTTATATTAGGTGTAATTAGTTTAAATATCTTGTAATTTTTTTATTTTATTATGTAATTTAGTGTGTTTTTTTTGTGATTTAGCTAATTTATTTAATTGTATTTAATTCAGGTAATTTATTTAATTGTAGTGTAGTGATAGGTGTTAGTGTAACTTAGGTTAGGTTTTATTTTACAGGTAAATTTGTATTTATTTTAGCTAGGTAGTTATTAAATAGTTAATAACTATTTAATAACTATTCTACCTAGTTAAAAGAAATACAAACTTGCATGTAAAATAAAAATAAACCCTAAGCTAGATACAATGTAACTATTAGTTATATTGTTGAGGTTTTATTTTACAGGTAAATTTGTATTTATTTTAGCTAGGTAGTTATTAAATAGTTAATAACTATTTAATAACTATTCTACCTAGTTAAAATAAATAAAAACTTGCATGTAAAATAAAAATAAACCCTAAGCTAGATACAATGTAACTATTAGTTATATTGTTGCTAGCTTAGGGTTTATTTTATAGGTAAGTATTTAGTTTTAAATAGGAATTATTTAGGTAATAATAGTAATTTTTATTTAGATTTATTTAAATTATATTTAAGTTAGGGGGATGTTAGGGTTAGATTTAGGTTTAGAGGTTAATAAATTTAGAATAGTGGCTGCGACGTTGGGGGCGGCAGATTAGGGGTTAATAAGTGTAGGTAGGTTGCTGCGACATTGGGGGCGGCAGAATAGAGGTTAATAAATATAATGTAGGTGTCAGCGATGTTGGGGGCAGCAGATTAGGGGTTAATAAATATATTGTAGGTGGCGGTGATGTCCGGAGCGGCAGATTAGGTGTTAATAAGTATAATGTAGGTGGCAGCGATGTTGGGGGCAGCAGATTAGGGGTTAATTAGTGTAAGATTAGGGGTGTTTAGACTCAGGGTTCATGTTAGGGTGTTAGGTGTAAACATAACTTTAATTTCCCCATAGGAATCAATGGGGCTGCGTTACTGAGATTTACGCTGCTTTTTTGCAGGTGTTAGACTTTTTCTCAGCCGGCTCTCCCCATTGATGTCTATGGGGAAATTGTGCACTAGCACGTACGACCAGCTCACCGCTGACTTAAGCAGCATTGGTATTGGAGTGCGGTATGGAGCACAAGTTTGCTCTATGCTCACTTCTTGCCTTTTAACGCCGGGTTTGTAAAAACCTGTAATACCAGCGCTGCAGGTGAGCAGTGAGAAAAAAACTGCACAGTAGCACCGCATAGCTCATAACGCAAAACTCGTAATCTGGCCGAATCTTTTTTCTGACATATTCAGGCGACAGTGTCTGATATTGTGTTTAGACAAGACCAGTAGATACTAAACACTTATACATGATAACATGAGAGTTCTGTGACTGTTTAAGGCTATTCAGTACTATACACTTTCAAAACAAACTAATTTTCCCAATATTTTGCTACCATACAGTAAATAAGTATATAATGTTACAATAGCTACAATAGTATTGTGTGCTTTATCTAGCCAACAAACATTAACAAGTTTAAAATTAGTATTAGCACAAATCCAACTCACATCATCCCAGCTGCAATCAGGTTCCAGAGTAGGTGTTGCCAGCTTCAACATGTTCTTAAATGCAGCTTCCTTCCGCTTAAACTTACGTGCTTCCTCCTTCCCCCGCTCGCGTTCTCGTGCCTCAGCTTTCTCCAGCAACTAGGCCAAATCAAACAACTGTGTGAATCTTATGACTTAAACCACCCAATACTGCTCATCCTTTCTTAGCCATTGTCACTCACACTATTAAATGTCAGTTTAATGTTTCCTGCATCCAATGTTGCGGCTCGCTTGTCAAAACTGATTACGTGAGCAAAGTCTTCAAAAGTAGTATTCACCTCCACACTGAAGTTCCGATCCTGGGTAAGAGAGAAGAGAAAAAGAGTCCTATGTCAACAAAAATTATGATACAACAATTACAACAGCTAAAGGCAATCACAAGAGAATGGCAGAAAAGAAATCCAAGCAATATAGTTCTCACAATGTCTGCAGAGTTTAACCTCTTGACTGCTTAAAAGAGTTGCAACACATTGCTAAGAAATGCATAGCTAATGCCTCTATCAACCAAAGGGTTAAAAAATGTGAGGTTGTACATTAAGCCAAATGATTATCATTTCACACTTCAGAACCTGAGTACGATGAGTGTGTTATTTGTTCAGAGCATAATAAACAAAACACACTGGGCAAGATTACAAGTCACGCGGCAAATCAGTTGCGAAAACACTGCACACGTTATGGCTTTTTCGCATTTGGAGTTGCGCAGCTATTACAAGTTGAAAAATAACTTCTCTAAACAGCCAAATTGCGTGCACATATTCCCCATAGAGGTCAATGGAGAAGACAAACAGAAAGAAAAAAAACACAAAAACCCTAATATAACGTATTCTCGTTGAAAAGTGTGCATGAAAATGCGAATATTTCATATTGCAAAAATGTTTTTGTAACGGGATATTTTCTATTTATTTCTTAATAAATAATTCTCTATATATGTGATGATTTTTTGACTGATATAGCTATTTATAGTGAGATATGTATACGATTATATACTGTATACAGTATGTCTATATATCTTGAGATCTATATGCGAATATCGCTTTGAAAATCCCTCTGAGATATTGTTTAATGTGCATAAGATTGTGATGTAAAATCGTTTCATTATCTCCATAAACATATCTCTATACATATAAATGCATGTTTCTTTATGTATGTGTATGTATGTCAATGTAAAATCCCTGCTTTTTAGCCCTTATAACTTTTGTGTGCAATATTTTTTTTAAATCATTTTCATTAGACAGTGTTAATATGAGTGTAATTGTACTTTGTAATGTATTTTTGAAGTGTTTCGTTAAAACTTTTATGTTGCGCAAAACTGTTAACTACAGCTCGTCGAGCACGGAAAAGATTTTTGCGGAAAAGGCAAATGCGCGCGCACAATCGCGATTTTTCAAAACTAGTAATGGCTGCGCAATGGAAATTGATTGCGAATAGACCACATTGCGCGCAGAAAACTCATAACGCGCTTATCTTGCCCTATAAGAGGTAATAGTAATCGATGCTCTAAATCTCCCTCCCATGCTCTTATAGGTTGCAGGGCTCAGGCTTTAAAGGGACATTTAGTCAACAGTTTTTATTATAGGATTTCAATATATTAATAAAAAAACTTGTTCTTGTCCTAAATAAATCAATGATTTCTTGTCAAACATGCAGAGACATTTCAATCTCCACCAGTAATGCAAAGGCTGTGGACTTTATCAGCAAGTGAGGATTAGTAGGTAGTAAAAACTAGAACCGCAGTTTAAAGCAGAACACAGCCACTGACTATTGCTGCTGATTGGCTCAACATCTGTTTTCATGCTACTCCCAAACATATATATAAATATACGTTTAACCCCTTTGCGGGGGGTTAGACACATAGGGGCCCATTTATCAAAGGGCTTGCGGACCTGATCCGACACTGCGGATCAGGTCCGCAAGACCTCGCTAAATGCGGAGAGCAATACGCTCTCCACATTTAACATTGCACCAGCAGCTCACAAGAGCTGCTGGTGCAACGCCGCCCCCTGCTGACTCGCGGCCGCCAGCAGGGAGCTGTCAATCAACCCGATCGTATTCGATCGGGTTGATTTCCGGCGGTTCCTGTCCGCCTGCTCAGAGCAGGCGGACAGGGTTATGAAGCAGCGGTCTTTAGACCGCTGCTTCATAACTTGTGTTTCTGGCGAGTCTGAAGACTCGCCAGAAACACGGCCCTTCAAGCTCCATACGGAGCTTGATAAATGGGCCTGATAGAATTGCATGGCCAAGAAATTAAATATTTGCACTAGAATGGAATCTGTTGGCGCTCTACAAATACCTGATAATAATAATAATATGTGTGTATTCAACATGTGTAAATGCTGCTATCTCAAATCCATTATAAAAAATGTTTGAGTACAATGTTTCTTTAATGGGCTACACGAGCCAAACCACCAGAATTAATTTTTGTTAAGGTGAGATAAAACTCAAACCTGAAATGCACTTGAATGTATTTCAGTTTTCGGAAGCATTTTTCTGTACACAATTGTTTTACCAGAAATGCTTCAAGTAAAAGTTCTCACTGTTTTTTTTTTTTTTTTTTTTTTTTTTTTTTTTTTAAATAATTTTTTATTTTTTGAAATAGATAAATGAACATAAGAGCTTCAAGAGCATATATGTAACTGACAAAGGTACATAATACGGCACTTGTAAAACATTACAAAGTATGGAACAATTACATATAAGAAAAGCATAATAGAAAATGCTGGGTGTCAAGGTCCATTGTCTGTTAATCTCCCAAACTTTCCCGCCACCTCTCAGGGTGGGAGTGTTAGAGGCCAGAATCCACAAGGAGACAGACATTGTTTTAGTAGTCCAGAAAAAAAAAAAATCAGCATTTTCCTGTGTAATATAAAGGTTATGTCATAGCTGTTCACCTCAAAATCACAAAATAACCATTGGATATTGGAAATCAAATATATTAATCAACCATACTGAGATTATATCAAGTTGTTAAACAGGAAAAAAGAAGAAAAAGAAAGAGAAAAAAAAAAAAAAAAAAAAAAAAAAAAAAAAAAGGGGGGGGGGAGTGGGGTGTGTGGGAGGAAGGTTGTGGGGGAAGAGGGCAGGGGGGAAAGGGGTTCATTCGAGGGAAGGGAATAGGAGGCTGGATGGACAAATTTGGTCATGTAGTGTTAGAAAAGACCAGGGGTAGGGAGCCATGGGTCTCCCGCACTTTTGGTAGTGAGAGTCATTTCGGGCCGTACGCCCAGATCTTGACCTGGAGGTCCATTGAACCATGAATGTGGGAAACATAGGATTCCATTTTCTTGATAAAATGTAAGATGTCAGTCACTTGCTCCCAGGAGGGTGAAACGCGCTGTAGCCACATACGGGCCATAGCTAATTTAACGGCCAGGAATAGGTAAATACAGAACAGTCTTTGCGGCAGGGGCAGCTGCCTGGGCAAAATGTGAAAGAGACAGATACTTGGTGATATGGGTAACTTAATACCCTCTGAAGAACAAAACTGGATTGCCTCTTGCCACAACGGCTGGATATGTGGGCAAGACCACCAGATGTGTTGGGGGGTTCCCAAATCCTCGCATCCCCTCCAGCATTTAGGTGAGTGAATAGACGAGATTTTAAAAAGGCGGACTGGAGTCATGTGCCATTGGAGAACAATCTTGAGGAACAACTCGTACAAAGTTGTACAATGTATAGCTTTTTTGGTGAGTTGGACTGCAACTCGCCATTGTTGTGGTTCGTGCGTAACCGCTAAGGAGGATTCCCATCGTCGGATTGGGGGGGATTTGTAGAAGACTGGGGGATTCATGAGTACAAGATATGAAATAGATAGTAGTCGAGCAGGGGGGGACGAGGAGTCCCATCTTACCTCCCAACTAGTTTTGGTTCTCGGGGGGCCTTTATCAAAGCCCCATGAGATGATGAGGCTGCGTAGTCTCCAGAACTCAAAATGCAAGAGGAGGGGTGGATTATACTTCCGAATAAAATCTTGAAAAGTGAGCAGTTTATCTCCTACATAGAGGTCTGCTATTTTGGTTAGATTCAAAGCAAGCCATAAATTAGGATGAGAATCCGGCAGTGCTAGTAACAACCCTCTCAATGAGTGAGATGGCGAAGGGTGAGGTGCTATAGACGGAAGGTTGCGGATCTTGTCCCAAAATTTCAAATTTGATTTTACAATAGAGTTAGCCAAAAGGGTAGAAGGCCTGGAATGTCTGGGGATCCACAACAGATCTCTCAGGGTGTACCCTGTTGGAAGGGATGCCTGTTCAATTTCGGCCCACCGGCTCTCCAAGGTCGCGTTCCATTGAGTTACGTGAGACAATCTGGCTGCTTCATGGTATTTTAAAATATTAGGGGCAGCTGCTCCACCCGCCAGCAAAGGCTGTTGTAGGATGTTAGTAGCTAATCTTGGGATCTTGTTACGCCATATGAATTTATTGCACAACTGCTGAAATTTGTAGATTGTAGGTCTAGGGATTGGGATAGGTAACGATCGAAATAGATATGTAAGTTTCGGGAGGAGGCTCATTTTGAAAGCTGCTATCCGGCCCAGCCAGGACAATGATGGAACATTCCATGTACCAGTAGTTTTTTCGATGTTAGATAATAGGGGGGTAAAGTTTAGATCAATCATCTCTAGGATATTATGGGATAAATAAACCCCAAGGTGTTTAATATGTGATGTAGACCACGAGAACTTGTATGTGCTCTTTAGCACATTGAGGGTCTCTTCCGAGATGTTGATTGCATAAGCTTCTGTTTTGAGAACATTTAGCTTATAATAGCTAACTAGGGTGAACTTATCCAACAGGGAGAACAAGTGGGGGAGAGAAGCAAGAGGGTCAGATATAAGTACTGTTAAATCATCGGCGAACAGAGCCGTCTTCTGCTCTGTGTGGTGTATACTGACCCCATTAATTTGGGGGCAGGATCGGATAGCTTCAGCTAGGGGTTCCATCACAAGGGCAAATATGAGTGGGGACAATGGGCACCCCTGTCTCGTGCCATTCGTTATCAAAAAAGATTTGGAGCAGAATCCCAGGCCCTTAACCACTGCCGACGGAGTAGAATACAAAGCCGCAACCGCCGTGATAAAAGGGTCCGGAAGACCGAATCTTCGTAAGACGGCAAACATATATTCCCAGTTCACCCTGTCGAAGGCTTTCTCAGCGTCTAACGACAGGGTGACACAGGGTAGGCGCGATCTATGGGCCTCAAAGTAGATATTCAGGAGTCTTCGAGTGTTATCCGGACCCTGACGTTGCAGGATAAAGCCCACTTGGTCAGAGTCAACCAATATAGGTAGTAAAGAGTTAAGGCGCGCTGCCAAAATCTTGGCATAAAGCTTGACATCGAGGTTCAGCAATGAGATTGGCCTATAGCTTCCGCATAATGTCGAGTCCTTCCCTTGTTTCGGAATGGTGATAATAGTGGCCTGTAAGAATTCAGCCGGGAAGGTTCCCCGCGCACTTGCCAGTGAAAAAAGACGTCTCAAGATAGGGATCAGCTGGGCTTGAAATTTTTTATAGAATAAGTCCGAAAAACCATCCGGCCCCGGCGATTTGAAAGCTTTGAGGGATTTGATAGCCCTCTTAATTTCCGTTAGTGAGATGGGACTCTGTAAGGAGTCAATGCGGTCCTGAGGTACCGAAGGAAGATTTAATGAGGCTAGGAATGTGTCAATAATTTCAGGCGTTGGGGGGAGAGTCGAGTCTCCCTGATTCAAATTATAGAGGGAAGCATAATAGTCCGCGAAGGCGTTGCCAATGTCTTTAGGTTTTGTAATACATTGCCCGTTTACCTTCAACGAGGGGATACGTGCTGCTGCGGTTTTTTGGCGTAGCCTATTAGCAAGTAGTCTGTCGGCTTTATTACCTTTGTGGTAATAGATTTCTTTAAGCCGCAAGAGCCTCATGGCTGACCTCTCGGTCTCCAGTGTAACTATCCGTGTCTTGAGGTCCGCTAACTGTTTAGTCAGCGCAACTGTGGGATTTATCTTATGCTCCTCAGAGATCTTGCGGAGACTTATAGTGAGCTGTGCCAGGGTTTCCCCTCTATGCTTTTTCTCGGCTGCTGCTATTTTTATGAATGACCCCCGAATGTACGCCTTCAACGCGGCCCACAAAGTGAAGTCATCTACTTCATTGGTATCATTTAAAGATAGAAATTCCGCAAGCTCCCTGGCAATAGAGGCTTCTATTCCAGGAGCAGTGAATAGATGAGGGGGTAACCGCCACGTTGAGGAACGATGGAGTTCCGTAGGGGAGCGTAGACTAAGATACACAGGGTCGTGATCTGACCAAGAGCATTGGGGGATCCAGGCTCGAGTCACACTGTCCAAGAGAGTTGGATCGCAAAAGAAGAAGTCTAATCGCGAATAAGAACGGTGCACCGACGAAAAGTAGGTGTAGTCGCGAGCCGAAGAATTAAGGGCACGCCATGCGTCAAACAGATTAAACTGAGAAATCAAGTTCCTAAATTTGTGCGATAGTTCAGCAACTGGTTTTATTGATTTGCGGGTCGTATCCGACCGCCTATCTAAGTGGGGATCCCACACAACATTGAAATCTCCAGCGAGAAGCAACAGACCATGACGCAAAGCCTCCAATTTCTGGAGAAATTTACGAAGTGAGCGGATATGTTGTTTGTTGGGTCCATAGTAAGAGGCCAATGTATACATAACCCCATCCAACTTACAAACCAGAATTAAAAATCTACCCTGGGGGTCAGAGTCAACAAAAATACTCTCATAGGAGATATCTTTATGTATGAGAATAGCTGTTCCTCTTGATTTCTGGGAAAAGCTAGCAGTCTCAACTATTGGGTATAATTTAGATTGGATGGGTATTTTTGCGCCCTTTACCCAGTGAGTTTCCTGGAGGAAAACTAGGTGAGCTCCGGATTTTGCTAGAGACCTAAGGCAGATACTGCGTTTAGTCGGGGAGTTGAGCCCCCGCACATTATGGGTAACACAGCAGAATGGCATCATTCACTGGTATTTCTACTTATTATGGGCAGGAGTCGAAGGGGTTATTTAGTGGAAGTCGAGGATTGTTATGAAGGAAGGGGTATTTAAGGGAGGGCTGGTAGGGTAAGGGGTGGGTAGGGGGAGGGGAAGAGGGAGAGAGAGAAAAAAAAAAAAAAAAAAAAAAAAAAAAAAAAAAAAAAAAAGGGTAGTTAGAACTCAGTACGGTCCAAAAAAGAACTTAAAGGTAAGACCAATGGTATGAGCAATATCTGGGAAAGAGAAAACAAAACAAGACACACAGAAAACAAAAATATGAGCACGAAGGATGCGGTATATAAACAAGGTAAACCGCATATGTAGCCTCTGGAACACACTTCCAGAGTACTTTAAGTGGGGGGGGTAGCCAACGTGAGCTGGTAGCTTCAGTTAGTAACTGAACATGTGAGAGAGGGGAGTATGTAGCAAAGAAAAGGAGAGAGAGAGAAGTAAGGAGACAACAAGAGTCGAGGCAATGTGAGATGAGGGGAGGAGGGGGAGATAGCGTCTCTCCGGATCTAGGGAAAAAGAGCGGATGGGGGGGGGTTGAAAAGGGGAGAAGGAGAGAGAAAAAAAAAAAAAAAAAAAAAAAAAAAAGAAAAAAAAAAAGGGGGGGAGATAGATAGCTAGTCTAGTAGTAAGTTGTCAAGATGAAGGGAAAAGGAATAAAGACATGGAGTGGAGGTTAAACGTGGGTTATGAACGCTAGACCCACACTAGCGACTTGTAAACATCAACATAGTAGTAATAACCAAGTGAAAAGAACACCAATGCCAGTCGCGCTACACCATGTCTCAGCGATGCTGCAATTTAATGAAAGGACACAAGCCCACTATAGGATAGATAGGCTTAATGGATTAGCAACGGCTAAGACAGTGTACGACACAAGATGGCATGAGTGTTGTATTATGTATCAACTAGGGTAAAATTAAATTATAAAACAGATAACATGTACAAAATAACAGTGCGCAGAAGGGTATCACAAACATAGGTGTTCCAATCAGTATTAAATCCAAACTTGGTAGTAGATTGCCAATATATGGCTGCCCCACCCTCCAAGAAAAATATAACACATTAGCAATGATATACTTACAAGTACATACTTAGAAAGCTTAAGTGCACACCCAAGCCTTGGTCAAAATTTGAGAGTGCCAGGCTCACCCTAATGACTTGCAAACATGAACATACTATTAATAACCCGAACGGAAAGAACAAATATGCCAATTGTGCTACACCATATCTCAACAACGCAGAGAACTACAGATAGTGCACAATCCTATCATAGGATAAATAAGTTTAGTAGTCTAGCAGTGGTCAAGGCAGTGTGCAACACAAGATGGCATATACATTATGACATGTGTTGCTAGGAAAACAGTGCATGTATAGACCAAATAACATAGGTGAGATAGCAGGACTTGTGAGGGTATCGCATCCACAAATATCCCAATCAATGGGAGCCCTGGTAGGGGGATCACCAGTATGAGATAACCCCATCAATTAAATAAAACATAGCACATCAACATTGACATATTTACAGATACATTCTTAGAAATTTAGGTGTATTCCTGAGTCTTAGTTGAAATGTGATAGGGTATAGCTGTTGAAAGGGGGATAAGGTGGGAGGGAGAGAAGAAAAAAAAAAAAAAAAAAAAAAAAGGGGGAAAGGGGCCTGTGGGATGGGTAGGGTATAGAAGGTAGATCAACAAGAGTACTTGTAATACATAGATATGACATTAGAATTTGTAATAAGAGTATAGACCATGTGTGAGCTATAGGTGTAGGACTATTAGTTCTCACTGTTTTAATGAACACTTTTACTGTGTACAGAGAATATGTAAACATGCTGCATGCACAGTAAAAGCTATAAATGAGCTAGTGATAACTTTTAATAGAATAATTTTAGCTAAGATGTTTATGAAAAAAATGTTTTTTGTGTCCCTTTAAGAACTTTACTTACATAACTTAAAATTGTATTAATTTTTACCAAAACAGCAAAGTTTTTAAAAATAAATACAAACTTAATTTAATAAGCTGTTGTTCGTTCCTGAGAGAGCGCTTGTCTTTCTGTACAAAACTAGGCTAAAAGAGGCTGCTCCTGGGTGGTAAAACACCATGGAACAAGCTACTGAGCTGCTGTTCGTTCCTGGTAGAGCATTTCTCTTTCTGTATGTATCTGTGTATGACCCTAGGGAAGTCTCCCTAAGGGTGATGCCCAATGTGCTTAGAGGAATATAAATGCATTTCAATGACAAGGCCCAAAGAAGACCTGAAATGGTGGTCTGGGGTTGCCATGTTCTTTGTTCAGCCAAGGATTACCTGGTATTTAGGGGCTGGACTGACCTTATTAGGCGGAATCAGACTGATACACTTCAAGAAAGTTCTTCTCTGAGAAAAGCACAATTAGGCTAAAAGAGGCTGCTCTCAGGTGATAAATTGCCATAGAGAGCACTTCTCTTCCTATATGTACTTCATATAATAAACTCTGATCACTGAATAAAAATGATCATAGTCAATAATTTTCCCTTTTCACTTTAAAACTAATTTAGATCTAAATACAGGTCTGATCCCAGCAGAGCCTTAACAAATGGTTGCTCATCTGGAAGCTCTGCAAACCTATTGTAAAGTAACACAGACAGGGCCTAAAACTGTCCCTTCAGGGGACTTGCAGAAAAGTCCTTCTCCAGTTCATCCTGGAGAACAGAATAAGTAGGTCCTCCACACCTTATGATAGATGCGACAAGCAAACCAGCTTACGAGCTTGAATGAGTGTAAAAATAACTCTCTCAGAAACCCCTCTCTTGACTAGGACTAAGCGTTCAATCTCTACGCAGTCAGCCTCAGAGACTCTAGACACTGATGAACAAAGAGACCTTGGTCAGCAGATCCCTGCGACAAGGTAACTTCCACGGAGGAGATGATGACATCCCCACTAGATCCGTGAAACCATATACTTCACGGCCAAGACGGAGCAGTCAGTATCACTGACGCCTGCTTGACTCGAGCCACTACACTAGGAAGTAGTGTTAACGGTCGGAAAGGATAAATTAAATTGAACCTCCAAGGCACCGCTAATGCATCTTTTAGCTCCGCCTAAGGATCCCTGTACCTCGACCCCTATCTGGGTAGCTTGATATTGAGATGTTATAAGATCTTCCTCTTGCAAATCTCTGCAAACGATCGGGATGGAGAGACCATTCTCCCGGATGAAAGGATTGTCTGCTGAGGAAATCCGCTTCCCAGTTGTCCTCACCTGGAATGTGGATCGCTGACAGTGAACAAATGCGGGTCTCCCCACCCCAGAATCCAAGATACTTCCCTCAAAACTAGGGAGCTTCTCGTTCCCCCCTGATGGTTGATGTAAGCCACCAAAGATATATTGTTTGATTGGAATCTGATTAACTGGGACGAACCCAGCAGAGGCCAAGCCTTCAGAGCATCTATATGTATAGATCCAAAATAAGATCAGGAGGGAGCTTTACCTCCTGAGACCTAGGCCCTGTGCCTTCCTGGCATCCCAAACAGCTCCCCATCCTGACAGACTCGCAACCGTAGTCACAATCACCCAGGATGGTCTTGAGACGGACGTCCCTCAGGACAAGTGATCCGGACAAAACCACCAAGAGAGCGATTCTCCCGATTGGTTGTCCAGAGAAATCTGTTGAAACAGATCCGAATGATCGCCGTTCCACTAGTTTAGCATGCGCAGTTGAAAACCTGCCAAAGGAAATTGACACCATGAGACCAATCACCTACAAACACTGAGCAACAGATGACCTTAAGGAGATCTGGAGGCAAAACATGTTGAAACTAGCTTGCAACGTGTCTGGTCTGTTAGAAATAGTCTCATGTCTATGGAGAATATTATAGTACCTGAGAATTCTACCCTGGTACTTGATATAAGAGAACTCTCTCTAGATTATCTGCCATTCATGGGAACGAAGAAGACAGAGGAGATATTACGAATGGCCCACTCTTCAAAACATTTCTTGACCAAACGGAAGGGCAATAAACTGGAAGTTCTGGTCCAGGAATGCAAACCTTCGGAACTTGAGATGGTCCTTGAGGACTGGTACGAGCAGGGAGCATTCTTCAGATCTATCGTGGTCATGAACTACCCCTCTCAAACGAGGGGAAGAATGGACCTTATTGTATCCATCTTAAATGAGGGGACATTTAATAGCCTGTTTAAGCACTTTAGGTCCAGAATCGCACGGAAAGTCCCCTCCTTCTTAGGGACCACGAAAAGGTTGGAATAGTATCCCAAACCTCTAACTGCGATAGGTACCGGGACAATAATTTCTAGAGGACAGATCCCGTACACACCCCAGAAAGGCTTCCCTCCTTTCTGGTCAGGAAGACAGGAGGAATCTGCCCTTGGGTAGCTGAGACTTAAAACCTATCTTGTAAACCCTGAGCTATGATCTCCAGGAACCATGGATCCTGTTCGCCATCTAACAGGAGCAGGGAAGGATAAGGTACCACCCTGTCCTCAAACTCTATCTAATTTAGGAATTAAAGGTTCATCAGGCAATTTGGCCTCTGAAACCTCTGAATTCGCCAAAAAGTTTCTTTAGAAGAAAGCGCAAATTCCTAAACTAAAGTCTGGTTCCTCCGCAGCCGGAGGTTTAGAGGCAGCAGATTCCGACCCAGAATGTTCATACTCTGAAGTCTGAACTGCGCAAAAACGTCTAGTGAAAAAAAGGCCCCCTTCAGATGGAGGATCAGCAATGCTACGGGAAAACGGCATGTGTAGAGATATAAGAATGTAGGGTACGCACCTAATTGGACGACAACTCCTCAGAAGTGGACGGCTCCGTGGATTTAAACATGTTTAATATTGTTACATTATAAAGGCATATGGAACATAATTGAGAGGGCGGAACTAAGGCCTCCTCACCATTTAAACAGGAATTACTCATTAGGAATGCAACAGAATCCTCAATCACTAGTGCAATAACCAGAGAACTAGAGAAATAAAACATCTTATTTTATAAAAAAAAAAAACGGCACCCTTATACCCCAATGGCTTGGGCACTCACCACCTCCTATGACCCAGACAGTACAGAGATTTATGACTCCTCTCTGATAGACACCCGGTCAGGAAAAAGGGAATTAATCACATGCTGCACAATGCAGGACCATCCCTGCTATGAGAAAGCACACCAAGCTTGTAAGCTGCATGGCTCTCAAAGTGAAAGTGAAACCTGTATATTCCATAACAGCCTATGAGCCCATAACATGTCACTCATAAAAGCAGCATAAAATCAAATAAACATATAAGATTATTCCCCCCTGTTCAATAATCCCCCTAAGGAGATATTAACCCTTGATTCTATACAGATAAAAGGAGTTACACTGTGACCCTGTCTTCTTGCGTTATCACACATGTATAAAATATGAAACTATCTTACCAGAATCTACGACGTGGAACAGGAACACAGCCCTTCAAGTGTGACAGATAGTACCATCGCTTCTGACATGGACTTGAGTGAAGAAAGCAGGCAGGGAAACTCGTCAACGCTGATTGCCTATGGAGCTGTTAATATGAGTCGGGATGGTTTCGCAGAAAGACTCTCCCTTCATCTCCGGACTCTTTCATCCATGCTCTCACTGAGAAGCTGACAGGACTACTTAAAACTCCAGTCCCATCTCGAAGAGTACTACCCTCCATAAGAGACTACTCCGAAATCTTCTAACACTTCTCTGCCAACCTCCTGTGATGAAAGGCAAAGAATGACTGGGGTTATGAGGAAGTTGGGGGGGGGGGGTTTGAGCCTTTGGCTGGGGTGTCTTTGCCTCCTCCTGGTGGCCAGGTTCAGTATTTCCCACAAGTAAGGAATGCAGCTGTGGACTCTTCCCATATTAAGATGGAAATGTCCTGCAGTAACCCAATAAGGATTAGGACACACTAGGTTTCTAGATTGGCTACAGAATTACCTTCAGAATATCTTTAATGATTTTCTTTTCATCATGGAATCGAGCCTTCAGATCTTCTACATAGAATTTGAACAGATCTAATGGAGTGGAACCTGAGGTAGGAGCAAATAATAAGGAGCTTTACACGTGTAACAGACCAGCAGACATGAACCAAAGAAATAAAATATGTTTACATGGAAATGAAGTGTCAAACACACAGTAGTCTAGGGTCAATACTCTTAAAATGACATAATCTAATGGATTAGAGCATGTAATTTGACTATAATGACCCTTTAAGGAAATCAGAAGCATAAAGCTTTGTGGCAAAATGTATTAAAGGATCATTAAATACAGTATTATTGAATAATTAACAAGTTTATAGAAAAAAGAGAACACAATAGAACTTACTTTGATTTTCAAACAGTAGTAGATTTGTTTGTCAAATTTCAAAGTTAGTTACATTTTCCTTCCTACTGCATCACGTTACAGCCATCGGCCAATCACAAAATGCAGATACTTATATACTGTGAATTCTTGCACATGCTCAGTAGGAGCTGGTGCCTCAAAAAGTGTAAATATAAAAAGATTGTGCCCATTTTAGATAATGGAAATTTGTTTAAAATGTTATGCTCTGTCTGAATCATAAAATTTAAATTTTGACTTTACTGTCCCTTTAAGCCATTCATATTATGTGATGCAGAAGAGATAACCGAGGCTTAATGCTATTGAGGGTTTGGAAACCACCCTACAAATATTTACTGATACACTGTTGTGTCTTTTGCAAGTTCACAACTTTTTATTTTAATAACTAATTGTTCATGTTTCATATAAAAGATTAACCCACTAAACAGATCAATCCACAACAGAAAGGAAAATGTAAAGGATAAGCAAAAATTGATGGTAACTTTAAAGAGACACTGAACCCAAATTTTTTCTATCGTTAGATAGAGCATACAATTTTAAGCAACTTTATAATTTACTCCTATTATCAAATTATTTTCATTCTCTTGGTATCTTTATTTGAAATGCAAGAATGTAAGTTTAGATGCCGGCCCATAATTGGTGAACACACTGTGTTGTTCTTGCTGATTGGTGGGTAAATTCACCTACCAATAAACAAGTGCTTTCCATGGTGCTGAACCAAAAAAATAGCTTAGATGCCTTCTTTTTCAAATAAAGAAAGCAAGAGAACAGAAAAAAAATGATAATAGGAGTAAATTAGAAAGTTGTTTAAAATTGCATGCTTTATCTGAATCACGAAAGAAAAAATTTGGGTTCAGTGTCCCTTTAAACATAAAAAAGTCTGTTACTAGAAAGAAGTGCTGTATTTTGCAAACAAAGAAAAAATAAACATGAAAGACTCATGGTATTTACCTTACATACATATACAATTGAAAAACTGTTACCTGTCTGCCCCAACATATTACAAAAACGATAGTCTGAGCTGACTGATGGGTATAGCTCCATCCATGTAGACATAGAATGTAATTGACCTGTCTCATGTAACTCATCTAGAAAAACCTTAAAAAAAATAAAAAATAAAAAATTAAAATCATTCCCGCATGAATGTCAACATATTATTTCCTATGGGCTATTAAATCATTGGGGGGTAGTTATCAAGCCGTCTACTTTTCTGCCTTCGCCGGCCCAATACGCCCGCCTAAGCTCGCCTACCTTCACCGCTGCGGACCTTGAATACGTTCGCCTAAGTTATCAAATAAAGCTGTCAAAAAGCCGCGGGGCGATGAACAGCGGACTGTGAGAGTTATCACTCATCCAATCTCGCTGCTCTTCGGCTTTTTCCCAGCTTTATTGCTAGCCTGTCACTAAGCACTCACACTAAACTACACTGTTCTACCCCCTATACCGGCGCCCCCGGAGCCTCCCGCAACTTAATAAAGTTACTAACCCCTAAACCGCCGCTCCTAGACCCTGCCGCAACTCTGATAAATGTATTAACCCCTAAACCGCCGCTCCCGGACACCGCTGCCACCTACAGTATACCTAGTAACCCCTATCCTGCCCCCCCTATAACGTTGCCCTCTATAATAAAATTATTAACCCCTACCCTGCTGATCCCGCACCTCGCCGCAACTAAATAAATAGTTTAACCCCTAAAACCGCCGCTCCCTGAACCCACCGCAACCTATATTAAACCTATTAACCCCTATCCTGCTCCCCCTACACCGTCGTCACCTATAATAAATTTATTAACCCCTATCCTGCCCCCACTACACCGTCGTCACCTATAATAAATTTATTAACCCCTATCCTGCCCCCCACTACACCGCCGCCACTGTAATAAAATTATTAACCCCTAAACCTAAGTCTAACCCTAACCCTAACGCCCCCCTAACTTAAATATTAATTAAATAAATCTAAATAATATTTCTATTATTAACTAAATTAATCCTATTTAAAACTAAATACTTACCTTTAAAATAAACCCTAATATATAATAATTATATTGTAGCTATCTTAGGATTTATTTTTATTTTACAGGCAACTTTCAATTTATTTTAACTAGGTACAATAGCTATTAAATAGTTATTAACCATTTAATAGCTACCTAGCTAAAATAAACTGAAATTTACCTGTAAAATAAATCCTAACCTAAGTTATAATTACACCTAACACTACACTATACTTTAATAAATTATTCCTATTTAAAACTAAATACTTACCTGTAAAATAAACCCTAATATAGCTACAATATAAATAATAATTATATTGTAGCTATTTTAGGATTTATATTTATTTTACAGGTAACTTTGTATTTATTTTAGCTAGTTAGAATAGTTATTAAATAGTTATTAACTATTTAATAACTACCTAGCTAAAAGATCCAATCAGCCAATCAGATTGAGCTCGCATTCTATTGGCTGATCGGAACAGCCAATAGAATGCGAGCTCAATCTGTAATTATAACTTAGGTTAGGATTTATTTTACAGGTAAATTTCAGTTTATTTTAGCTAGGTAGCTATTAAATGGTTAATAACTATTTAATAGCTATTGTACCTAGTTAAAATAAATTGAAAGTTGCCTGTAAAATAAAAAATAAACCCTAAGATAGCTACAATATAATTATTATTTATATTGTAGCTATATTAGGGTTTATTTTAAAGGTAAGTATTTAGTTTTAAATAGGATTAATTTAGTTAATAATAGAAATATGATTTAGATTTATTTAATTAATATTTAAGTTAGGGGGCGTTAGGGTTAGTGTTAGACTTAGGTTTAGGGGTTAATAATTTTATTGTAGTGGGGGGCAGGATAGGGGTTAATAAATTTATTATAGGTGGCGACGGTGTGGGGGGGGCAGATTAGGGGTTAATAAGTTTAATATAGGTTGCGGCGGGTTCAGGGAGCGGCGGTTTAGGGGTTAATACATTTATTATAGTTGCGGTGGGCTCCGGGAGCGGCGGTTTAGGGGGTAATAACTTTATTTAGTTGCGGCGGTGTAGGAGGGCAGATTAGGGGTGTTTAGACTCGGGGTACATGTTAGGGTGTTAGGTGCAGACAGCTCCCATAGAAATCAATGGGATGTCTGTCAGCAGCGAACTTGTACTTTCGCTATGGTCAGACTCCCATTGATTCCTATGGGATCCGCCGCCTCCAGGGGTGGCGGTTTGAAAACCAGGTACGCTGGGCCGTAAAAGTGCCGAGCGTACCTGCTAGTCATTTGATAACTAGCAAAAGTAGTGAGATTGTGCCGCACTTGTGTGCGGAACATCTGGAGTGACGTAAGAATCGATCTGTGTCGGACTGAGTCCGGCGGATCGAAGTTTACGTCACAAAATTCTACTTTTGCCGGTCTCGAGCCTTTGATAACTAAGGCGAATCAGCCTCGCCACAAATACGCTGCGGAATTCCAGCGTATTTGAGGTTGACGGCTTGATAACTACCCCCATTGTCTTCACTTTTGAGTGACATTATATGAAGCAGAAGATTTCCAGAACGTTTAGGCAGGAACTTCAAAAAGACTTGCTCCCCTCTCCAGTTTAACCATTCGGCCTGGCAAACAGAGAAAGAGAAAAGGAAATGGAGAGAACCACCCTAGAAAGATAAAACCAATACAAGACAATAAACTAGGAGGGGCAGGTTCTCAAGGTGCAGTTACTCAGAAAAGTGAAAATGGGATTTAAAGTGAAATACAAGAATTCTGTTTTCTTTTACACTCACTGTGATCACCAATAGCGCAGGAGTGACCACTGGGTCAGTATTAAAGCAATGAGATTAAACAAATGTGAGGGCATATTTGTCTGGAGAAAAACTACCTCAGAAAACAACTGTTTCTTGCAAACGCAGCCTCAGTAGGGACTAAAAACACACAGAGGCCTACATCTCTCAGGAAATCTGAAATGAAGAGTAAAGCAGGAAGAAAAGAGCCAATATAGGGCCGGACGTTTGGTCTTCAGTGAGCTGAAGTTTAATCGCGGTGCAGGAAATGGACATCACCTGGGGGGGTTAGAGCACTAGGGTTTGATGGTTTGATGGTAGCAGCACTATATATGAATAGATAGAATATGGATGTAAAAAGGTTTAAATTGAACAACAACCTGGTCATTGGTTTCAATTGCAATAATAAGTAATACACTTCACTGTCTGCTGCAGCACAAAACTGGTATCAGTACTAACATTGCTTCATCTGACAAGGAGCATATTAAAATAGCATTTAAGTACGTTTGGGACACTTTGCCAATGTGACTAATAGAGTGATTATGTTTTAAATTGTCCTACTAGTCGGTGTATTTCATGAAGTGCCAGTTTATAAATGAAGAGATTATTAACAAATAATTATAATTAATAAAGGGGATTGTTGTTGAACAATAGTGGGTATCACAGACTTACCTACTCTATGAACCAAATAACTAATACCTTCTTTTTTGCATATAATACTGTTCTAAATTTCTATTTAATAAATCGGCTTTTTAAAAACATAATTAGAATTTAATTTATTTTACTAGAGCTTTTGTATATTTTATTTATGGTTGGGGATGCACAACCATTATGTCTTTTACTGTCTTATAGAATTAAACTTGGGTGTGTTGGTGTTTTGTGGTATATAGATATATAAAACATTTTATATATATATATATATAATATATATATATATATATATATATATATATATATATATATATATAGTTTGCAGCTACTTTGTAAGAGTGTGGGGACTAATATTAAATACTGTTCTTCAATAGAATAAAAAATAAACTATGTAACTCAATAACAGTGCCATAATCTTGTGTTATGTTTAAGTAGATCCATTAAAAAAGGAATATCTAGATTAGGCATGTTTGTGGTAATTTGTCAAATTATTCTAAAGCTTTTAAAATTATGTAAAACAGGAAATAGATGATGATAAAAATGATATCTTATTAGATAGTTTCAGCATTATTTTTCCTAATTTAATTCCTTTAAATAAAATATATTTTCTGAACTCTAAGTATTTTATAAAAATTGTCTGCTATAATATTGTCTTATAAATTGACAAACTTATTTTAAAAAAAAAAACCACACACACATATATAAACACACAATAAATAAATCACATTTTACATGTCCGTTAGGCCACATTACATATTCTTTGCATTTAACATTTTTTTTATATCAGTAACTAATTTGGGTAATAGAAAGTTAAAACCAAGAATTTAGATGACAATTCAAAGGCACACAAGGTTACAAAATGTTTTAATACCTGAAAAGATTCCCTATTTTTCCGTTGCTGACGTCTCTCTCGAACTCTTGATTTTTCCTTTTCCACAGCCTCATCTTTTTCCAGACATCTGATGTGCTCCTCAAAGCAAATCAGGGCATCTTCTTTGTCCATATCTAAAAAAAAATCCATTACTTTTTAAGTTTTTTGCTATACAAATTTATACGATTTATATTCATCCCATAACAAAGTAATAGTAACAGAACAAAATTAAACCTTTAAGATTGCAAGTGAAAAGAGGCGCCTCATGGTTCAATAAGTAACTTCAACTTGATTAAGGTGTAAAATACACAATCAAACTCTCATGCTAAGGAGCACTAAAATAGTGCTAACAGGGCATACCGGATCCTCAGAGCTTTTAGGTAGACTATTAAAAACACATATACTGTACATGTTTTTAATAACTCAGCATTGGTTTTAAACATCAATCTGCTTCCTGTGTGTTCCTGGATCCAGCCGTTGGCCGGTGATGTGAAGGATCGTGGTCCGCCTGCAGTCAGCTGGTTTTGTGCTCTTGTTTGTTTCCTGAGATGTTAGGTGAGCCTAACGGACGGCTCTGAGGATCCAGTATGCCCTGTTAGCACTATTTAGTGCTCTTTAACTTGTGAGTGTGAGTGTGTATTTTTTACTTTTAGCAAGATGAAGTGACTTATTGCACAATGAGGCGCTTCTTTCTCTAACTATCTTTTCGATCTGGGCTCTGCACCCTGTTGCCTATAAGGACTGGAAGCTGGTGGTGTAGTTGCTTATATCTAGTGTGCGCCCTCCAATTGTTTGCTTCATAAAGATTGTTAAAAATGATCTGGAATTTTGAACACAAAAATAACTTATATTGTCTATATTTTAATATTGGATACAACTAGGTCTTTCACCATATTTCTTTTTTCTGTTTTTTTTCCATATCTTTATATGAGAGCAAAACACTACTGGAATATATTTTTTTTAAATTAATTTGCTATATATATATTTATATATTTATTTATATATATATATATGTGTGTGTGTATATATATATATATATATATATATATATATATAAAATACATACACACACATCTTTCAAAAAAAAGGGCCATAATAATGAAAAAAAGTTACATACTCTAATTCGTTACCATGCAATTAGAAACTCAAACCTCACTCAAGTCATTTAGCTACCAAGAAAATGAGGTGGAGGACCTGACTATGGGGCTAGATTACGAATGGAGTGGTAGTTTGTTCTCCCACGTTAACTCCGCTCAACTTCGGCTTTTTGTATGTGTTGTAGTGGAAAGTAAAATGTTTTCGCTTGCGCACTAACCCAACTAGCACAGAAGTTAGAATATCACGATAGCGTTAATGTATTCCCCCATAGCCAAGTTGCACATACACGATCCCTTTTTCTCAGGTGTGCTAACCCGACATGAAATATGAATATTTCACATTCCAATGTTCACATAGCAGAATATTTTCTATTTATTCATGAATACATATTTACATATTTATATATATATATGATTTTTTTTAGCAATATATATATATATTTAAAAATACCTAGAACATATTCCCCTATGTGAAAAACATAATTTATGCTTACCTGATAAATTTATTTCTCTTGTAGTGTATCCAGTCCACGGATCATCCATTACTTATGGGATATTCTCCTTCCCAACAGGAAGTTGCAAGAGTCCACCCACAGCAGAGCTGCTATATAGCTCCTCCCCTAACTGCCATATCCAGTCATTCGACCGAAAACATGCAGAGAAAGGAAAAACCATAGGGTGCAGTGGTGACTGTAGTTTAAATGAAAAAATTACCTGCCTTAAAATGACAGGGCGGGCCATGGACTGGATACACTACAAGAGAAATAAATTTATCAGGTAAGCATAAATTATGTTTTCTATTGTTAAGTGTATCCAGTCCACGGATCATCCATTACTTATGGGATACCAATACCAAAGCTAAAGTACATGGATGAAGGGAGGGACAAGGCAGGTACTTAAACGGAAGGTACCACTGCCTGAAAAAAACCCTTTCTCCCAAAAATAGCCTCCGAAGAAGCAAACTATGAAGCGCAGACCAAGACGCCGTCTTGTAATTCTGTTTAACAGAAACCTCATTTTAAAAAGGCCCAAGTGAAAGCCACAGCTCTAGTAGAATGAGCTGTAAACCCTTCAGGAGGCTGCTGTCCAGCAGTCTCATAAGCTAAACGAATTATGCTTTTTAACCAAAAAGAAAGAGAGGTTGCTGAAGTCTTTTGACCTCTCCTCTGTCCAGAGTAGACAACAAAGTAAATGTTTGATGAAAATCTGAAGTAGCTTGTAAGTAAAACTTTAAAGCACGAACCATGTCCAAATTGTGTAATAGACGTTCCTTCTTTGAAGAAGGATTAGGATACAAGAATGGAACAACACTCTCTTGAGTGATATTCTTGTTAGATACCACCTTAGGTAAAAAACCCAGGTTTGATACGCAGGACTACCTTATCCGTACGGAGGACCAGATAAGGAGAATCACATTGTAAAGCCGATAACTCGGAGACTCTACGAGCCAAGGAAATAGCTTCCAAAAAGGAACTCTCCAAGATAAAAAGTTTGATATCTATGGAATGAAGAGGTTCAAACGGAACTCCTTGAAGGTTCTTAATAATCAGGTTTAAGCTCCATGGCGGAGCAACAGGTTTAAACACAGGCTTGGTTCTAACCAAAGCCTGACAAAATGCCTGAACGTCTGGAGTATCTGCCAGACGCTTGTGCAAAAGAATAGACAGAGTAGAATCTGTCCTTTTAAGGAACTAGCTGACAACCCTTTTCTCAAAATCATCTTGGAGAAAGATAATATCCTGGGAATCCTGACTTTACTCCATGAGTAACCCTTGGATTCATACCAATAAGATATTTATGCCATAACTATGTTAAATTTTCCTAGTGACAGGCTTTCATGCCTGTATTAAGGTATCAATGACTGACTCGGAGAAGCCATGCATTGATAACATCAAGCGTTCAGTCTCCAGGCAGTCCATCTCAGAGAAGTTTAATTTAGATGGTTGAAAGGACCCTGAGGTAGAGGGTCTTGTCTCATAAGCAGAGACCATGATGGAAAGGATGATATGTCCACCAGAACTGCATACCAGGTCCTGCGTGGCCACGCAGGCGCTGTCAAACACACCAAAGGTTTCTCCTACTTGATCTTGTACAAAGACCACCGGAGGGAACTCCCCCTTCCCCGGATGAAAAAGTCTGACGACTTAGAAAATCCGCCTCCCAGTTCTCAACACCTGGGAAATGGATAGCTGATAGACAAGAGAGAGTCTCTGTCCAGTGAATTATGTTAAGACTTCTAACATCGCTAGGGAACTTCTGTTCCCCCTTGATGGTTGATGTAAGCCACAGTCGTGATATTGTCCGACTGAAATCTGATGTACCTCAGAGTTGCTAACTGAGGCCAAGCCTGAAGAGCATGGAATATCGTTCCCAGTTCCAGAATATTTATTAGAAGGAGGATCTCCTCCTGAGTCCACTATCCCTGAGTCTTCAGGGAGTTCCAGACTGTATCGCAACCTAAAAGGCTGGCATTTGTTGTAACAACTGTCCCATCTGACCTGCGGAAGGTCATACCCTTGGACAGATGGACCCGAGACAGCCACCAGAGAAGAGAGTCTTTGGCCTCTAGGTCCAGATTTAAGAGGGGGACAAATCTGTGTAATCCCCGTTCCATTGACTGAGCATGCATAGTTGCAGCAGTCTGAAATGTAGGCGTGCAAACGGTACTATGTCCTTTGCCGCTACCATTAAGCCGATTATATTCATGTACCGAGCCACCGAAGGGCGCGGATGGAATGAAGAACATGGCAGTAATTTAGAAACTTTGACAACCTGGACTCCGTCAGGTAAATTTTTCATTTCTACAGAATCTATCAGAGTCCCTAGGAAGGAAACCCTTGAGATTGGGGATAGAGAACTCTTTCCTTGTTCACTTTCCACCCATGCGATCTCAGAAATGCCAGTACTATGTCCGTATGAGACTTGGCAATTTGGATGTTCGACGCCTAAATAAGGGACCACTTCTATGCCCCGCGGCCGAAGGACTGCCAAAGCGACCCCAGAACCTCCATAAAGATTCTTGGGGCTGTAGTTAACCCAAAGGAAAAAGCTACAAACTGTTAATGCCTGACTAGAAAGGCAAATCTGAAAAAACGATGGTGATCCTTATGCATCGTAATGTGAGGATAAGCATCCTTCAAATCCATTGTAGTCCTCTATTGACTCTCCTGGATCATAGTTAAGATGGTACGAATAGTTTCCATCTTAAATGATGGAATTCTGAGGAATTTGTTTAAGATCTTTAGATCCAAAATAGGTCTGAAGGTTCCCTCTCCTTGGGAACCACAAACAGATTTGAGAAAAATTCTGTCCCTGTTCCTCTCTTGGAACTGGATGGGTCTCGTACACAATGTAAGAATGCCTCTTTCTTTATCTGGTTTGCAGATAATTGTGAAAGGTGAAATCTCCCCTTTTTTTAGAGGGGAAGCTTTGAAATCCAGAAGATATCTCTGGGATATAATTTCCAATGCCCAGGGATCCTGGGCATCTCTTGCCCACGCCTGGGCGAAGAATGAAAGTCTGCCCCCTACAGGATCCGCTACCGGATAGGGGACCGTTCCTTCATGCTGTCTTAGAGGCAGCAGCAGGCTCCTTGGCCTGCTTATCTTTGTTCCAGGTCCGGTTGTCTCCAGACCGTCATGGATTGAGCAAAAGTTCCCTCTGATTTGCCTTAGAGGAAGTTGATGCCACACCTGCCTTGAAGTTTCGAAAGGCACGAAAATTAGACTTTTTGGTCCTTTATTTGGACCTGTCCTGAGGAAGGGCATGACCTTTTCCTCCAGTGATATTAGCAATAATCTCCTTCAAACCAGGCCCGAATAGGGTCTGCCCCTTGAAGGGAAGTTAAGTAGCTTATTTATTAAAGTCACGACAGCTGACCATGATATAAGCCATAGCGCTCTGCGCTCCAGTATAGTAAAAACAGAATTCTTAGCCGTTAGTTTAGTCAAATGAACAAAGGCATCAGAAACAAAGGAATTGGCTAGCTTAAGTGCACTAAGCTTGTCAAGTATATTCATCCAATGGAGTCGCTACCTGTAAAGCCTCATCCAGAGACTCAAACTAGAACGCCGCAGCAGCAGTGACAGGAGCAATGCATGCAAGGGGCTGCAGGATAAACCTTGTTGAATAAACATTTTCCTAAGGTAACCCTCTAATTTTTTATCCATTGGATCTAAAAAAGCACAACTGTCCTCGACAGGGATAGTGGTACGCTTAGCTAGAGTAGAAACTCTTTTCTCCACCTTAGGGACTGTCTGCCATAAGTCCCGTGTGGTGGCATCTGTTAGAAACATTTTTCTAAAAATAGGAGGGGAAGAGAACGGCACACCTGGTCTATCCCATTCCTTATTAATAATTTCTGTAAATCTCTTTAGGTATTGGAAAAACATCAGTACACACCGGCACTGCATAGTATTTATTCAGTCTACACAATTTCTCTGGCACTGTGATTGTAACACAGTCATTCAGAGCAGCTAAAACCTCCCTGAGCAACCAGTGGAGGATCTCAAGCATAAATTTTAAATGTAGAAATATCGGAATCAGGTTAAATCATCTTCCCTGAGTCAAAAATATCACCAACAGACTGAAGCTCCCCTCAGCTTCTGTATATTGTGAGGCAGTATCAGACATGGTTCTTAACGCATCTGTATGCTCTGTATCTAACCCCAGAGCTATCTTGATTTCCTTTAATTTTAGGCAGTCTGACTAATACCGCTGCCAGAATATTATTCATAACTTTCGCCATGTCTTGTAAAATAAACGCTATGGGCGCCCTTGATGTACTTGGCGCCATTTGAGCGTGAGTCCCTGAAGCGGGAGTCGAAGAGTCTGACACGTGGGGAGAGTTAGTCGGCATAACTTCCCCCTCGACAGAATCCTCTGGTAAAATAAACGCTATGGGCACCCTTGATGTACTTGGCGCCATTTGAGCGTGAGTCCCTGAAGTGGGAGTCAAAGGGTCTGACACGTGGGGAGAGTTAGTCGGCATAACTTCCCCCTCGACAGAATCCTCTGGTGATAATTTTTTAAAGACAAAAAATGATCTTTATTGCTTAACATGAAATCAGTACATTTGGTACACATTCTAAGATGGGGTTCCACCATGGCTTTTAAACATAATGAACAAGGAGTTTCCTCTATGTCAGACATGTTTGTACAGACTAGTAATGAGACTAGTAAGCTTGGAAAACACTTTAAATCAAGTTAACAAGCAAATATAAAAAACGTTACTGTGCCTTTAAGAGAAACAAATTTTGTCAAAATTTGAAAAACAGTGAAAAAAGGCAGTAAATCAAACGAAATTTTTACAGTATATGTAATAAGTTAACAGAGCATTGCACCCACTTGCAAATGGATGATTAACCCCTTAATGTAAAAAACGGATCAAAAAAACGACATAGACGTTTTTTAACAGACACAACAAACTGCCACAGCTGTACTGTGGTCTTACCTTCCCTATAAACGATTTTGGAAGCCTTTTTAGCCCTTTAGAGATGTCCTATAGTATTCATGGGACTGCTGAGGGAAACTGGATGATTCATTTTGTAATTTTAACTGCGCAAAAAAGTGCTAAAATAGGCCCCTCCCACTCATATTACAACAGTGGAAAGCCCCAGGAAACTGTTTCTAAGCAAAATTTAAGCCAGCCATGTGGAAAAAACTAGGCCCCAATCAAGTTTTATCACCAAAGCATATATAAAAACGATTAAACATGCCAGCAAACGTTTTATATTGCAAATTTACAAGAGTATATAACTCTCATAGTAAGCCTGATACTAGTCGCTATTAAATCACTGTATTTAGGCTTAACTTACATTAATCCGGTATCAGAAGCATTTTCTAGCAAATTCCATCCCTAGAAAAACTTATAACTGCACATACCTTATAGCAGGATAACCTGCACGCCATTCCCCCTCTGAAGTTACCTCACTCTTCAGACATATGTGAGAACAGCAGTGGATCTTAGTTACTTCTGCTAAGATCATAGAAACACGCAGGCAGATTCTTCTTCTAAATGCTGCCTGAGATAAAATAGTACAACTCCGGTACCATTTAAAAACAATAAACTTTTGATTGAAGAAAAAACTAACTATCTTACACCACTTCCCTCTTACTACCTCCAGCTATGTTGAGAGCTTGCAAGAGAATGACTGGATATGGCAGTTAGGGGAGGAGCTATATAGCAGCTCTGCTGTGGGTGGACTCTTGCAACTTCCTGTTGGGAAGGAGAATATCCCATAAGTAATGGATGATCCGTGGACTGGATACACTTAACAAGAGAAATTGGAATATTAAATATTTACAGTAAATACATAGTTAAAACCTTTATTGACCCCTTAACGACCAAGGACGTGCCAGGCATGTCCTACAAAATCCGGTCATTAATGACCAAGAACATGCCTAGCAGGTCCTCAGTGGTTTCAAGCGGTGGAAGCGATTGTGATTGCTTCCAGCCGCTTTCAGTATAAATTATTGTCAGCGATATCTACAATTAATATAGTAGAATTTTGTCAATACATTCCAATAAAATGTTAAATCTCTGTAGTGTACTCCAAAATATCACTATTAAGATATCTATAAATTTGACAACAATATTATTATTAAAAATTAATATTTAATCTCAATATAAAATATTCCTAAATTCTGATCAGTTAATCTTTATATACACCTTGATTATATTTATGTAGTAGCTGAATATCACCTAAGACCAGTTATATCTATCAATACCATATTAAAATATAAAGCAGGCTATAGAGATATTTTGATTAATTACTATTCAATACAGTAGATATTGTCTATTATCCCATGTATGGACACAATATTTTTTATAAATTAACCTAAACTCAAAATGAATCACTCAACAAATATCCCACATGAATTTTACAAGAACAATTTGTATTTAACCAGCAACACAGTCCAATGCCAAAATATGGACTACTAACTTAACAATGCTTAGTTAACAATATACCCAAATATTTCCACACAAATCTTACCAAATCTCAATAAATCTAATAGAACTTCCAGAAAAATATAATTAAACAATTTGGCCCAAAATAGTCTAATAATACTTAAAAAAAAACCAACCAGAGATTTAACCACAATAATAAATGCAATTTAAAAAAATATATATATATCACAGTAACTAAATCGAATTTATAAATATTAATGCCTGACCCTTTTCTCAACAATAATTTTACTTAGCGCTAGAATATTTAATATATGAAATACACTGGTCTATTTAATATTAGCGTTGCAACTATAAAGTACCTCTTTAAATACCAGCTTCAATTAAACTACAGCAATAAAGGATATCTTTGCTTTAAAACATTAAAAAGATAAAACAACCGCTAATACATTACCAGTAACCAATATGAGAATTCAGCTTTTTCAATCAGAGTTTTCCAAAGTCATACATTAAGGTATTTTTGCAAACAGGGTATCACAAACGCAGAGATATTTCTCCCTTTCCAAAAGAGAGTTATTCCAATTCAGGCCTTAAACCAAAGTGTGTTTTTGTGTCTCTTCCCTTCTTTGCATAGTCTTTTTGTCTGTGACCGACTCCACCTTCAATTCTATACACCCAATGGAAAAATCTCTGATTACGCCCTTAGCTTTCATTGGCTAATCCACTGGTTATTCAATTTCCCAATTAAATACCTTTGGCCGCAATTCTCATATTGGACACCGGAGGGGGCAACAGGCAACTGAAATGTAGCTTTGTTTGCAAAATACTACAGAGAAATATATATTTTCTTATATATTTTTAAAGTGATTCTTAATACACTTATATTTTCTAGCTCAATAAACTATTTGGTCAATATACATGTGACTATCTGTCTTAACTGAGCACGTACACTTTAAGACTAAGAATGAATATATTGATTTAGTATGTATTTGTATACATTTAAACACTAAACCAGTGTACAACATTAAATCTATACAACATACACATATATATACACAAAATAACTCAAAACACAGCCATTAATGTCTAAACCGTTGGCAACAAAAGTGAGTACACCCCTAAGTGGAAATGTCCAAATTAGGCCCAATTAGCCATTTTCCCTCCCTGGTTTCATGTGACTCATTAGTGTTACAAGGTCTCAGGTGTGAATGGGGAGCAGGTGTGTTAAATTTGGTGTTATCGCTCTCACACTCTCTCATACTGGTCACTGGAAGTCCAACATCGCACCCCATGGCAAAGAACACTCTGAGGATCTGAAAAAAAGAATTGTTGCTCTACTTAAAGATAGCCTAGGCTATAAGAAGATTGTCAAGACCCTGAAACTGAGCTGCAGCATGGTGGGCAAGACCATACAGCGGTTTCACAGGACATGTTCCACTTAGAAGAGGCATCGCCATGGTCGACCAAAGAAGTTGAGTGCCCGTGCTCAGTGTCATATCCAGATGTTGTCTTTGGGAAATAGACATATGAGTGCTGTCAGCATTTCTGCAGAGGTTTAAGGGGTGGGGCGTCAGACTGTCAGTGCTCAGACCATAAAACGCACACTGCATCAAATTGGTCTGCATTCTTCTAAAGATGATGCACAAGAAAGCCTGCAAACAGTTTTCTAAAGACAAGCAGACTAAGGACATGGATTACTGGAACCATGTCCTGTGGACCGATGAGACCAAGATAAACTTATTTGGTTCAGATGGTGTCAAGCATGTGTGGCAGCAACCAGGTGAGGAGTACAAAGACAAGTGTGTCTTGCCCACAGTCAAACATGGTGGTGGGAGTGTCATGGTCTGGGCCTGCATGAGTGCTACCGGCACTGGGGAGCTACAGTTCATTGAGGGAACCATGAATGCCAACATGTACTGTGACATACTGAAGCAGAGCATGATCCCCTCCCTTCAGAGACTGGGCCGCAGGGCAGTATTCCAACATGATAACGACCCCAAACACACCTCCAAGATAACTACTGCCTTGTTAAAGAAGCTGAGGGTAAAGGTGATGGACTGGCCAAGCATGTCTCCAGACCTAAACCCTATTGAGCATCCTTAAATGGAAGGTGGGGGAGCGCAAGGTCTCTAACATCCACCGGATCTGTGATGTCGTCATGGAGGAGTGGAAGAGGACTCCAGTGGCAATCTGTGAAGCTCTGGTGAACTCCATGCTCAAGAGGGTTAAGGCAATGCTGGAAAATAATGGTGGCCACACAAAATATTGACACTTTGGGCCCAATTTCGACATTTCCACTTAGGGGTGTACTCACTTTTGTTGCCAACTGTTTAGACATTAATGGCTGTGTTTTGAGTTATTTGGAGGGGACAGCAAATGTACACTGTTATACACTCACTACTTTACATTGTAGCAAAGTGTCATTTCTTCAGTGTTGTCAAATGAAAATATATAATAAAATATTTACAAAAATGTGAGGGGCGTACTCACTTTTGTGAGATACTGTATATACTTTCCACTGATAATGTCTTAATAGATGTACCCAAAAGGGGACATAAAAGGATTTGAATTCATAATTTAAAGTGAATGTAAATTTTGATGCTAAAGTGCCCGGTTTTTAAAACTTTGATTAAAAACAGGGGCACTTTAATTCATCAAAATTTACATTTCACTCCTTTTGTGACAAAAAACTTACCTTTTAAACTTCACAGCAGCTCCAGCCTTCCTCCGGTCTCACAAGCCATTTCTGATGTCAGAAATGATTGATAGGTCATCCTCCAATCACAGCTTCCACCCCGGGGGAATCAGTGTCTGATTCACTGCTGTGATTGGAGGAAGACGGATGCCTCATTTTAGACCCAGGAAGAGGCTTTGAAATGGGTGGAGGAAGCTGGAGCTGCTGTGAAGATTAAAAGGTACGGTTTTTTTTTTCACAACAGGAGTGAAATGAAAATTTTGATGAATTAAAGTGCCCCTGTTTTTAATCAAAGTTTTAAAAACCGGGCACTTTAGCATCAAAATTTACATTCACTTTAATACTTTCAGTATGATATTAATTAATATTTTAGTTCATATTCTGATATAATATCGCCACCTTTTCCAGTTATCTTATATCATATACATACCCTGTGAGTAGCAGTCTGATGTAATTCTGTAGTAATTAATATAATTATAGATATACTGTATATATATATATTTGATTTTACTCCATCTATTAGGAATACATTGCTATCTGTGGATATCCCCTTAATATTGAGTGCATAAAACTATATGATACAATTCATGGCACACATTACATAGGCATTTATATACCAGTATCTACTAGTCATATTTGGAACCTTATTTGTATATTAGATGTCTGAAAAACAAAGAAGATGTTATACATTTTAAATATATAGTTATATATTAATTTCCCTTCATATTAAAGGTATAATAGGCACTAGACACATCTCCCAGATCCATATACATATTGGTACATTCACCAAATCTTGAGTATATTTTGTATATATCTGCCAATTATGGATATAAGTTAAACTTCAAATTTTAATTCTTATGCTTTCAAAATACACAGGTTTTAAAAGACTTTCTTAGATACGTTTAAAGGGACAGTCTAGTATAAATGAAACTTTCATTATTCAGATAGGACTTTTAATTTTAATCAACTTTCCAATTTACTTTTATCATTTTTCTCTTGGTATTCTTAGTTTAAACTAAACATATGTAAGCTCATATGCTAATTTCTAAGCCTTTGAGAGCTGCCCCTTATCACATGCTTTTTAAATCTCTTTTCACCACAAAGAGACAGAAAGTACACGTGGGCCATATAGATAACACTGTGTTCAGGCACAGGGGGTTATTTAATGTTTAGCACAAAACAATGATAAATTTAAGTCAATAGATAATAAACAGTCACAGTCATGTGATCAGGGGGCTGGAAGAAGGTTCCTAGATACAAGGTAATCACAGAGGTAAAAAGTATATTAATATAACAGTGCTGGTTACGCAAAACTGGGGAATGGGTAATAAAGGGATTATCTATCTTTAAAAACAATAACAATTCTATGGTAGACTGTCCCTTTAACTCAGACAAGGAGTCTAGGGTTTTGTATATTTAGCTCAGTATGGAATAATTAACACTTAGATGATAGACATTTACATTTCCTGGCCATCCTGGAAATGTATCTCAAACTGCAGACTTCCGGTCTCTCTGACTACAAGGGTTCAGGGGATCTAATAGGAAATCTTATTACACATTTCCAGGCAGTGATCAAAAGTCTACTCTGTGATTGTGTTTTTCAGATAACCTATGTGTATTCAACCGGCAACTGGTTTGGGTTAAATTTTGATTTCAGAATTTAATGCAACTTACATTAGCCAGATTTTCACATACAAATTAATTATTTCTCTACATCATATATGTATGTATGTAAATATATATATATATTACATAATGTCACTTATCTATTCCCTGACACTTAAGATGGGGGTGACAATTGTGAGGTAGGGGAGGGAAGAGAGCTGTTTGAAAGGGGTCAAGGAGGGATTAGCGGGTGGGACGTGTCAGGTGGGAGGCTGATCTCTACACTAAAGCTAAAATCAACCCTACAGGCTACCTAATTAACCCCTTCACTGCTGGGCATAATACAAGTGAGGTGTGCAGCAGCATTTAGCAGCCTTCTAATTACCAAAATGCAACGCCAAACCCATATATGCCTGCTATTTCTGAACAAAGGGGATCCCAGAGAAGCATTTACAACCATTTGTGCCATAATTGCACAAACTGTAAATAATTTCAGTGAGAAACCTAAAGTTTGTGAAAAAATTAACTTTTTTTTTTTATTTGATCGCATTTGGCAGTGAAATGGTGGCATGAAATATACCAAAATGGACCTAGATCAATACTTTGGGATATCTACTAAAAAAAAAAAAAAAACATGTTAAGGGTTATTCAGGGATTCCTGACAGTTTTACAGTGTAACTATCGCTAATTTTGAAAAAAAAAAATGGTTTGGAAATAGCAAAGTGCTATTTGTACTTATTGCCCTATTACTTGCAAAAAATGCAAAGAACATGTAAACATTGGGTATTTCTAAACTCAGGACAAAATTTAGAAACTATTTAGCATGGGTGTTTTTTTGGTGGTTGAAGATGTGTAACAGATTTTGAGGGTCAAAGTTAGAAAAAGAGTGTTTTTTTCAATGTTTTCATCATATTTTATCATTTTTTTATAGTAAGTTATAAAATATGATGAAAATAATGATATCTTTAGAAAGTCCATTTAATGGCGTGAAAAACGGTATATAATATCTGTGGGTACAGTAAATGAGTAAGAGGAAAATTACAGCTAAACACAAACACCGTAGAAAACTAAAAATAGCCCTGGTCCCTAATGGTAAGAAAATTGAATAAATAAAGGGGTTAAATATGAAAATTGCATAAATATGGTTTTACATGTTTTCTTGTTTTTATGATTGTAACTGTACTTTTTAATATCATTTTGATGTGTTTTTTGCAACATTTTAGTCAAGCGTAAGCGTAACAGTTAACCAGAGCCCTGAAGTTGTGATATCCTGCTGCACGTTAAATTAAATTACGCTCGAGTGAACACGTTTACTTTCAACATGCAATACGCACGCTGCTTCCAAAGTATGCATAGAACCGCGATGCAGTTAGCCATTCGTAATCTAGCCCTAGGTGAAGAGTAGGCTATGCATCAATAGATCTGGCACAGAGGAGGAACCCAAGGACAGTCCTCAGCCAATGTGATCCTAAGTAGGAACTAGGAACCTCCTGGCCAGTATGGCAGCATTGCCATAAACTATACCATGTCTAGGTGTTTTTTTCAAAATACAAAATAGGATGAGAGTAAATAGGAGGTAAGTAGGCCAATGGACAGTAACGCTGTACGATGAAGGTGTCTTCTTCACACACTTCTGTGGATGGAAAACATGTTGTCAAACCTCTTAACCTGAAAACTGCATTCTGATGCCATAATTGGCATTCCTTATCATTGTATTAGAGGATGAAAAATCATTCTGCTTAGACTCCATTTTCCTCGCCTTTTCTGCTCCTTAAAGATAAACTGCCTTGATGCTTAATAGATGCAAAAAAGTAAGTAGGGCTTTCTGGATCGGGTAAAGGCTTTAAATGTTGAAGTTTGACCACACAGTGCTGGAGTCTGTGGTCGAGTGAGCACACTGGCAAATCAAAATGTAACTAGACAAAGCACAGAGACCACTATTTGGTAGCACACCCATAATTAAAATTCTTAAAAAAACATTAAGTTACAATAAAGGGCAAGACCACAAGAGGGCACCAACATCTTAAATTTACATTTATTAAATCTGATATAAAAATGTTATAGCCTACTGCTGCATTTAAAGGGATATGAAACCCAAAAATGTTCTTTGTGATTTAGACAGAGCATACGATTTTAAAATAGTTTCCTATTTACGTCTATTATCAAATGTGATTTGTTTCCATGGTATTGTTTGTTGAAGAGATATCTAGGTAGGTGTCTGCACCATTATATGGAAGGAAAAAGTGCTGCATCTTGTGTTCTTGCAAATGTAAAAACATGCATGCAAACCACTGCCATATAGTGCTCCAGACAGATGCACACTCCTGAGCTTACGTCCCTGCTTTTCAACAAAGGATACCAACAGAACAAAGAAAATGGGATACTATAAGTAAAGTAGAAAGCTGTTTAAAACGGCATGCTCTGTCTGAATCATGAAAGAAACATTTTTTTATTTAATGTCCCTTTAATTTTACCACTATACACATTTACACACAAACATATATATGTATTTAGTAAAAGGGGGAGATTAGTGACTGTGGAGAAGGAGGTAGAAATTTAACAGCTTCCCTTTAAGATAGATAAAATGCTGGAATACTGTGGTGTACACAGTGTCAGTTAAAGGGTTGTGGGTAAGGGTGTCAGAAAAGCAAAGAGTTAACAGATGTACACTTCAAACAGGTAAACATGGGGGGTAAAGTTATTATCCAAATGAATCGGCTTATTGTACAGAATTTTCACTATGGTGCATTCTGCCTCTTCAGAGCAAGGACAAAAACTGAATTAAAGGGACAGTCTACTCCAGGGGGTCCATTTATTAATGTGCGAACGGACATTATCCAATATAGTGGATCCTGTCCGCCGCAAATCGATAAATGCCGACAGCATACGCTGTCTGCATTTAACACTGCACCATCAGTTCTTGTGAACTGCTAGTGCAATACCACCCCCTGCATATTCGTGGCCAATCGGCCGCTAGCAAGTGGTGTCAATCAGCCCAATCGTATTCGATCGGGCAGATTGCTGTCCGCCACCTCAGAGGTGGCGGACGAGTTAAGGAACAGCAGTCTTAGGACCGCTGCTTCTTAACTTCCGCTTCAGCTGGAACTGAAGCGGAGAGGGTCTGAGGCAGCATCTGCTGCTTCTTAAATAGACCCCCAGATGTTTTATTGTTTAAAAAGATAGATAATCCCTTTATTACCCATTCCCCAGTTTTTTATAACTAACATGGTTATATTAATATACATTTTACCTCTGTAATTACACCTTGTATCTAAGCATCTGCAGATTGCCCCTTTATTTCAGTTCTTTTGACAGACTTGCATTTTAGCCAATCAGTGCTGATTCCTAGGTAAATCCACAGGAGTGAGCACAATGTTATCTATACGACACACATGAACTAGCACTGTCTAACTTTGAAAAACTGTCTAAGTGCACTGAGATTAAAGGGCGACCTTCAAGGGCTTAGTAATTAGCATATGAGCCTACCCAGGTTTAGCTTTCAACAAAGAGAATAAAAAGCAAATGTGATGACAAAAGTAAATTGGAAAGTTGTTTAAAATTAAATGCTTTATCTGAATCATTAAAGTTTGATTTTGAATACACTGTCCCTTTAATGTCTCACTAGCTTTCACTGAATAGTAAACCAGCTCATGTGACTCTAGAAGATGTATGACATAATGCTAGATATGCCTTTATGTAGAGACCCCAGGACTTTTGTAGAGCTGTGAAGTAATGCACACTGCACAAATTAAGTTTAAAAAAAAAAAAAGTATAAAGCACTGCTTAGTGTTTTTTTATTAGAACAATGCCTTAAAGGAGCTAGCCTGGATCCCTAGCCAAGAGGCAGAATTGTGTCTAAGGGCATGGAGCTTATTTTATTGTAAAGGAATTGTTTTTCCTTCACATAAAATGCATATTAGCAAACCCCTTTATTAGGATACACAGTTCCCAAGGTGAAAATCGCCTTTAAAACCATCCATGTGAAGCCTTGTAAAAATGACAAGACATATTATAGAATCTCACCATACCAGTGAGATTTAGAGAATCGCGGACTAAAACACACAGATTAGCCTTTATCCTCCAGCCAATATGACAGCCTTTCAAATGTTGGTCTCACTGCATGCTTGTATTGACGGCTTTCTGTTTGTTAATTTTGTGCTGAGTAACTTGAACTTTATTTTTGTCTGTCCTCATAATGTGGAAAACTCATAAGCTATCAAGAATACCCTCAGTTAGTACTGAGTTTGCTTCAAAGGAGCTAAAACTATGGCCAAATATTGTGGTTTCTACATTGCATTCTGGACTGCAGAAGCTGAACTTCTCTAAAGAAAAGCCATGGCAGAAACCGGGCCACATGAAGTCTGAACAAGTATATTTAAACAAGCCTGGAACTCTGCTCCCAAGAAAAACACAACTGGCCGGAAAAAAGATCACTTTTACAGGCTAAGGATGTAACCATATCTGGCTTTAAAATACCAGACAACTGTCCAGATAGTTATGCATTTGAATAACAGAATTTATGCTTACCTGATAAATTACTTTCTCCAACGGTGTGTCCGGTCCACGGCGTCATCCTTACTTGTGGGATATTCTCTTCCCCAACAGGAAATGGCAAAGAGCCCAGCAAAGCTGGTCATATGATCCCTCCTAGGCTCCGCCTAACCCAGTCATTCGACCGACGTACAGGAGGAAATATGCATAGGAGAAACCATATGATACCGTGGTGACTGTAGTTAGAGAAAATAATTCATCAGACCTGATTAAAAAAACCAGGGCGGGCCGTGGACCGGACACACCGTTGGAGAAAGTAATTTATCAGGTAAGCATAAATTCTGTTTTCTCCAACATAGGTGTGTCCGGTCCACGGCGTCATCCTTACTTGTGGGAACCAATACCAAAGCTTTAGGACACGGATGAAGGGAGGGAGCAAATCAGGTCACCTAAATGGAAGGCACCACGGCTTGCAAAACCTTTCTCCCAAAAATAGCCTCTGAAGAAGCAAAAGTATCAAATTTGTAAAATTTGGCAAAAGTGTGCAGTGAAGACCAAGTCGCTGCCTTACATATCTGGTCAACAGAAGCCTCGTTCTTGAAGGCCCATGTGGAAGCCACAGCCCTAGTGGAGTGAGCTGTGATTCTTCCAGGAGGCTGCCGTCCGGCAGTCTCATAAGCCAAACGGATAATGCTTTTAAGCCAAAAACAGAATTTATGTTTACCTGATAAATTACTTTCTCCAACGGTGTGTCCGGTCCACGGCGTCATCCTTACTTGTGGGATATTCTCTTCCCCAACAGGAAATGGCAAAGAGCCCAGCAAAGCTGGTCACATGATCCCTCCTAGGCTCCGCCTACCCCAGTCATTCGACCGACGTTAAGGAGGAATATTTGCATAGGAGAAACCATATGATACCGTGGTGACTGTAGTTAAAGAAAATAAATTATCAGACCTGATTAAAAAACCAGGGCGGGCCGTGGACCGGACACACCGTTGGAGAAAGTAATTTATCTGGTAAACATAAATTCTGTTTTCTCCAACATAGGTGTGTCCGGTCCACGGCGTCATCCTTACTTGTGGGAACCAATACCAAAGCTTTAGGACACGGATGATGGGAGGGAGCAAATCAGGTCACCTAGATGGAAGGCACCACGGCTTGCAAAACCTTTCTCCCAAAAATAGCCTCAGAAGAAGCAAAAGTATCAAACTTGTAAAATTTGGTAAAAGTGTGCAGTGAAGACCAAGTCGCTGCCCTACATATCTGATCAACAGAAGCCTCGTTCTTGAAGGCCCATGTGGAAGCCACAGCCCTAGTGGAATGAGCTGTGATTCTTTCGGGAGGCTGCCGTCCGGCAGTCTCGTAAGCCAATCTGATGATGCTTTTAATCCAAAAAGAGAGAGAGGTAGAAGTTGCTTTTTGACCTCTCCTTTTACCGGAATAAACAACAAACAAGGAAGATGTTTGTCTAAAATCCTTTGTAGCATCTAAATAGAATTTTAGAGCGCGAACAACATCCAAATTGTGCAACAAACGTTCCTTCTTCGAAACTGGTTTCGGACACAGAGAAGGTACGATAATCTCCTGGTTAATGTTTTTGTTAGAAACAACTTTTGGAAGAAAACCAGGTTTAGTACGTAAAACCACCTTATCTGCATGGAACACCAGATAAGGAGGAGAACACTGCAGAGCAGATAATTCTGAAACTCTTCTAGCAGAAGAAATTGCAACCAAAAACAAAACTTTCCAAGATAATAACTTAATATCAACGGAATGTAAGGGTTCAAACGGAACCCCCTGAAGAACTGAAAGAACTAAGTTGAGACTCCAAGGAGGAGTCAAAGGTTTGTAAACAGGCTTGATTCTAACCAGAGCCTGAACAAAGGCTTGAACATCTGGCACAGCTGCCAGCTTTTTGTGAAGTAACACAGACAAGGCAGAAATCTGTCCCTTCAAGGAACTTGCAGATAATCCATTTTCCAATCCTTCTTGAAGGAAGGATAGAATCTTAGGAATCTTAACCTTGTCCCAAGGGAATCCTTTAGATTCACACCAACAGATATATTTTTTCCAAATTTTGTGGTAAATTTTTCTAGTTACAGGCTTTCTGGCCTGAACAAGAGTATCAATAACAGAATCTGAGAACCCTCGCTTCGATAAGATCAAGCGTTCAACCTCCAAGCAGTCAGCTGGAGTGAGACCAGATTCGGATGTTCGAACGGACCTTGAACAAGAAGGTCTCGTCTCAAAGGTAGCTTCCATGGTGGAGCCGATGACATATTCACCAGATCTGCATACCAAGTCCTGCGTGGCCACGCAGGAGCTATCAAGATCACCGACGCTCTCTCCTGATTGATCCTGGCTACCAGCCTGGGGATGAGAGGAAACGGCGGGAATACATAAGCTAGTTTGAAGGTCCAAGGTGCTACTAGTGCATCTACTAGAGTCGCCTTGGGATCCCTGGATCTGGACCCGTAGCAAGGAACTTTGAAGTTCTGACGAGAGGCCATCAGATCCATGTCTGGAATGCCCCACAGTTGAGTGATTTGGGCAAAGATTTCCGGATGGAGTTCCCACTCCCCCGGATGCAATGTCTGACGACTCAGAAAATCCGCTTCCCAATTTTCCACTCCTGGGATGTGGATTGCAGACAGGTGGCAGGAGTGAGTCTCCGCCCATTGAATGATTTTGGTCACTTCTTCCATCGCCAGGGAACTCCTTGTTCCCCCCTGATGGTTGATGTACGCAACAGTCGTCATGTTGTCTGATTGAAACCGTATGAACTTGGCCCTCGCTAGCTGAGGCCAAGCCTTGAGAGCATTGAATATCGCTCTCAGTTCCAGAATATTTATCGGTAGAAGAGATTCTTCCCGAGACCAAAGACCCTGAGCTTTCAGGGATCCCCAGACCGCGCCCCAGCCCATCAGACTGGCGTCGGTCGTGACAATGACCCACTCTGGTCTGCGGAAGGTCATCCCTTGTGACAGGTTGTCCAGGGACAGCCACGAACGGAGTGAGTCTCTGGTCCTCTGATTTACTTGTATCTTCGGAGACAAGTCTGTATAGTCCCCATTCCACTGACTGAGCATGCACAGTTGTAATGGTCTTAGATGAATGCGCGCAAAAGGAACTATGTCCATTGCCGCTACCATCAAACCTATCACTTCCATGCACTGCGCTATGGAAGGAAGAGGAACGGAATGAAGTATCCGACAAGAGTTTAGAAGTTTTGTTTTTCTGGCCTCTGTCAGAAAAATCCTCATTTCTAAGGAGTCTATTATTGTTCCCAAGAAGGGAACCCTTGTCGACGGAGATAGAGAACTCTTTTCCACGTTCACTTTCCATCCGTGAGATCTGAGAAAGGCCAGGACGATGTCCGTGTGAGCCTTTGCTTGAGGAAGGGACGACGCTTGAATCAGAATGTCGTCCAAGTAAGGTACTACAGCAATGCCCCTTGGTCTTAGCACCGCTAGAAGGGACCCTAGTACCTTTGTGAAAATCCTTGGAGCAGTGGCTAATCCGAAAGGAAGCGCCACGAACTGGTAATGCTTGTCCAGAAATGCGAACCTTAGGAACCGATGATGTTCCTTGTGGATAGGAATATGTAGATACGCATCCTTTAAATCCACCGTGGTCATGAATTGACCTTCCTGGATGGAAGGAAGAATTGTTCGAATGGTTTCCATTTTGAACGATGGAACCTTGAGAAACTTGTTTAAGATCTTGAGATCTAAGATTGGTCTGAACGTTCCCTCTTTTTTGGGAACTATGAACAGATTGGAGTAGAACCCCATCCCTTGTTCTCCTAATGGAACAGGATGAATCACTCCCATTTTTAACAGGTCTTCTACACAATGTAAGAATGCCTGTCTTTTTATGTGGTCTGAAGACAACTGAGACCTGTGGAACCTCCCCCTTGGGGGAAGCCCCTTGAATTCCAGAAGATAACCTTGGGAGACTATTTCTAGTGCCCAAGGATCCAGAACATCTCTTGCCCAAGCCTGAGCGAAGAGAGAGAGTCTGCCCCCCACCAGATCCGGTCCCGGATCGGGGGCCAACATTTCATGCTGTCTTGGTAGCAGTGGCAGGTTTCTTGTTAAACACTAAAAAACTCTAAGCCATCTCCGTGGAGATGTTGCCTGTACAACGGCAAAGAGAATGACTGGGGTAGGCGGAGCCTAGGAGGGATCATGTGACCAGCTTTGCTGGGCTCTTTGCCATTTCCTGTTGGGGAAGAGAATATCCCACAAGTAAGGATGACGCCGTGGACCGGACACACCTATGTTGGAGAAAAGAAAGAGAGGTAGAAGTTGCTTTTTGACCTCTCCTTTTACCAGAATAAACAACAAACAAAGAAGAAGTTTGTCTGAAATCTTTAGTGGCCTCTAAATAGAATTTTAGAGCATGGACTACGTCCAAATTGTGTAACAAACGTTCCTTCTTTGAAACTGGATTCGGGCACAAAGAAGGTACAACTATCTCCTGGTTAATATTCTTGTTGGAAACAACTTTCGGAAGAAAACCAGGCTTAGTACGCAAAACCACCTTATCTGCATGGAACACCAGATAGGGCGGAGAACACTGCAGAGCAGATAACTCAGAAACTCTTCTAGCAGAAGAAATTGCAACCAAAAACAAAACTTTCCAAGATAATAACTTAATATCTACGGAATGTAAGGGTTCAAACGGAACCCCTTGAAGAACTTAAAGAACTAGATTAAGACTCCAGGGAGGAGTCAAAGGTCTGTAAACAGGCTTGATTCTAACCAGAGCCTGAACAAACGCTTGAACGTCTGGCACAGCTGCCAGCCTTTTGTGAAGTAAAACAGATAACGCAGAAATCTGTCCCTTCAGAGAACTTGCAGATAATCCCTTCTCCAAACCCTCTTGTAGAAAGGATAAAATCCTAGGAATTTTTATCTTGTTCCATGGGAATCCTTTAGATTCACACCAACAGATATATTTTTTCCATATCTTATGGTAAATTTTTCTAGTCACAGGCTTTCTAGCCTGAATCAGAGTATCTATTACAGAATCTGAAAACCCATGCTTTGATAAAATCAAGCGTTCAATCTCCAAGCAGTCAGTTGGAGAGAAACCAGATTCGGATGTTCGAATGGACCTTGAACAAGAAGGTCCTGTCTCAAAGGTAGCTTCCATGGTGGAGCCGATGACATATTCACCAGGTCTGCATACCAAGTCCTGCGTGGCCACGCAGGAGCTATCAAGATCACCGAAGCCCTCTCCTGGTTGATCCTGGCTACCAGCCTGGGAATGAGAGGAAACGGTGGGAAAACATAAGCTAGGTTGAAGGTCCAAGGTGCTACTAGTGCATCTACTAGAGTCGCCTTGCGATCCCTGGATCTGGACCCGTAACAAGGAACCTTGAAGTTCTGACGAGACGCCATCAGATCCATGTCTGGAATGCCCCATAATTGAGTTATTTGGGCAAAGATTTCCGGGTGGAGTTCCCACTCCCCCGGATGGAATGTCTGACGACTCAGAAAATCCGCTTCCCAATTTTCCACTCCTGGGATGTGGATTGCAGACAAGTGGCAGGAGTGATCCTCCGCCCATTGAATTATCTTGGTCACTTCCTCCATCGCCAGTGAACTCCTTGTTCCCCCCTGATGGTTGATATATGCAACTGTCGTCATGTTGTCTGATTGAAACCTTATGAATTTGGCCTTTGCTAGATGAGGCCAAGCTTTGAGAGCATTGAATATCGCTCTCAGTTCCAGAATGTTTATCGGGAGAAGAGATTCTTCCCGAGACCATAGACCCTGAGCTTTCAGGGGTTCCCAGACCGCGCCCCAGCCCACCAGACTGGCGTCGGTCGCGACAATGACCCACTCTGGTCTGCGGAAGCTCATTCCCTGTGACAGGTTGTCCAGGATTAGCCCACAACGGAGTGAATCTCTGGTCCTTTGATCTACTTGAATCGTCGGAGACAAGTCTGTATAATCCCCATTCCACTGTCTGAGCATGCACAGTTGTAATGGTCTTAGATGAATTCGTGCAAAAGGAACTATGTCCATTGCTGCAACCATCAATCCTATTACTTCCATGCACTGCGCTATGGAAGGACGAAGAACAGAATGAAGAACTTGACAAGAGCTTAGAAGTTTTGATTTTCTGACCTCTGTCAGAAAAATCCTCATTTCTAAGGAGTCTATTATTGTTCCCAAGAAGGGAACTCTTGTTGACGGGGAAAGAGAACTTTTTTCTATGTTCACTTTCCATCCGTGAGATCTGAGAAAGGCTAGGACGATGTCCGTATGAGCCTTTGCTTTTGACAGAGACGACGCTTGAATCAGGATGTCGTCCAAGTACGGTACTACTGCAATGCCCCTTGGTCTTAAAACCGCTAGAAGGGACCCTAGTACCTTTGTGAAAATTCTCGGAGCAGTGGCTAATCCGAATGGAAGTGCCACAAACTGGTAATGCTTGTCCAGAAAAGCGAACCTTAGGAACTGATGATGTTCCTTGTGGATAGGAATATGGAGGTACGCATCCTTTAAATCCACCGTGGTCATAAATTGACCTTCCTGGATGGTAGGAAGGATCGTTCGAATGGTTTCCATTTTGAACGATGGAACCCTGAGAAATTTGTTTAGGATCTTGAGATCTAGAATTGGTCTGAATGTTCCCTCTTTTTTGGGAACTATGAACAGGTTGGAGTAAAACCCCATCCCTTGTTCTCTTATTGGAACTGGATGAATTACTCCCATCTTTAACAGGTCTTCTACACAATGTAAGAATGCCTGTCTTTTTATTTGGTTTGAAGATAATTGAGACCTGTGGAACCTTCCCCTTGGGGGTAGTTCCTTGAATTCCAGGAGATAACCTTGAGAAACTATTTCTAGTGCCCAAGGATCCTGAACATCTCTTGCCCAGGCCTGAGCAAAGAGAGAAAGTCTGCCCCCCACCAGATCCGGTCCCGGATCGGGGGCCATCCCTTCATGCTGTTTTGGTAGCAGTGGCAGGCTTCTTGGCCTGCTTACCCTTGTTCCAGCCTTGCATCGGTCTCCAGGCTGGTTTGGGTTGAGAAGTATTACCCTCTTGCTTAGAGGATGTAGAAGTAGAGGCTGGTCCGTTTCTGCGAAAGGGACGAAAATTAGGCTTATTTCTAGCCTTAAAAGACCTATCCTGAGGAAGGGCGTGGCCCTTTCCTCCGGTGATGTCTGAAATAATCTCTTTCAAATCAGGACCAAACAGTGTTTTGCCCTTGAAAGGGATGTTAAGCAATTTTGTCTTGGAAGACACATCCGCTGACCAAGACTTTAGCCAGAGCGCTCTGCGCGCCACGATAGCAAACCCTGAATTTTTCGCCGCTAATCTCGCTAATTGCAAAGCGGCATCTAGAATAAAAGAGTTAGCCAATTTAAGTGCATGAACTCTGTCCATAACCTCCTCATACGAAGATTCTTTATTGAGCGACTTTTCTAGTTCTTCGAACCAGAAACACGCTGCCGTAGTGACAGGAACAATGCATGAAATTGGTTGAAGAAGGTAACCTTGCTGAACAAACATTTTTTTTAAGCAAACCCTCTAATTTTTTATCCATAGGATCTTTAAAAGCACAACTATCTTCTATGGGAATAGTAGTGCGTTTGTTTAGAGTAGAGACCGCCCCCTCGACCTTAGGGACTGTCTGCCATAAGTCCTTTCTGGGGTTGACTATAGGAAATAATTTCTTAAATATAGGGGGAGGAACAAAAGGTATGCCGGGCCTTTCCCATTCCTTGTTTACTATGTCCGACACCCGCTTGGGTATAGGAAAAACATCGGGGGGTACCGGAACCTCTAGGAACTTGTCCATCTTACATAATTTCTCTGGAATGACCAAATTGTCACAATCATCCAGAGTAGATAATACCTCCTTAAGCAGTGCGCGGAGATGTTCTAATTTAAATTTAAATGTCACAACATCAGGTTCAGCTTGTTGAGAAATTTTTCCTGATTCTGAAATTTCTCCCTCAGACAAAACCTCCCTCCTGGCCCCTTCAGATTGGTGTGAGGGTATGTCAGAAACGTTATCATCAGCGTCCTCTTGCTCTTCAGTGTTTAAAACAGAGCAATCGCGCTTTCTTTGATAAGTAGGCATTTTAGATAAAATATTTGCAATAGAATTATCCATAACAGCCGTTAATTGTTGCATAGTAATAAGTATTGGCGCACTAGATGTACTAGGGGCCTCTTGTGTGGGCAAAACTGGTGTAGACACAGAAGGGGGTGATGCAGTACCATGCTTACTCCCCTCATCTGAAGAATCATCTTGGGCACTATTATTATCTGTGGCATCATTGTCCCTACTTTGTTTGGAAACCATGTCACAATTATCACATATATTTAAATGGGAGACACATTGGCTTTCATACATATAGAACATCGTTTATCTGATGGTTCAGACATGTTAAACAGGCTTAAACTTGTCAACAAAGCACAAAAAACGTTTTAAAATAAAACCGTTACTGTCACTTTAAATTTTAAACAGAACACACTTTATTACTGAATATGCGAAAAAGTATGAAGCAATTGTTCAAAATTCACCAAAATTTCACCACAGTGTCTTAAAGCCTTAAACGTATTGCACACCAAATTTGAAAGCTTTAACCCTTAAAATAACGGAACCGGAGCCGTTTTTACATTTAACCCCTATACAGTCCCAGGAATCTGCTTTGCTGAGACCCAACCAAGCCCAGAGGGGAATACAATACCAAATGACGCCTTCTATAAGCTTTTTCAGTGGATCTTAGCTCCTCACACATGCATCTGCATGCCTTGCCTTCCAAAAACAACTGCGCATTAGTGGCGCGAAAATGATGACTATGACTAGAGAAGGCCCCCATCTGAAAAAGGTGTCCATACAGTGCCTGCCGTTTTTTAACAACAATCCCCAAGATTATAATAACTATAAAGAGCTATAATCTGTCAAATATGCTTAACAAAGTAATCGTTTTAGCCCAGAAAAATGTCTACCAGTTTTTTAAGCCCTTATAAAGCCTTTATTCTTTTACTTAATCTAAGAAAATGGCTTACCGGTCCCCATAGGGAAAATGACAGCCTTCCAGCATTACCAAGTCGTGTTAGAAATGTGGCCAGTCATACCTCAGGCAGAAAAGTCTGCCAACTGCTTCCCCCAACTGAAGTTACTTCATCTCAACAGTCCTGTGTGGAAACAGCAATCGATTTTAGTAACGTTTGCTAAAATCATCTTCCTCTTACAAACAGAAATCTTCTTCTCTTTTCTGTTTCAGAGTAAATAGTACATACCAACACTATTTTAAAATAACAAACACTTGATTGAAGAATAAAAACTACATTTAAACACCAAAAAACTCTTAGCCATCTCCGTGGAGATGTTGCCTGTGCAACGGCAAAGAGAATGACTGGGGTAGGCGGAGCCTAGGAGGGATCATATGACCAGCTTTGCTGGGCTCTTTGCCATTTCCTGTTGGGGAAGAGAATATCCCACAAGTAAGGATGACGCCGTGGACCGGACACACCTATGTTGGAGAAATCTTTGTTCAATGTTCTGCAATAATGATGAGACCCTTGGTAAATGTTTATGGCAAGGTAGACAGCCCTGAGGAGGGTGGGGAACCAAGTCATGCAATAAGTCCTGGGAGCAATGGGTAACTCTTCATTTTGTCCAGGGAACAGAACAAAAAAGAATCAGTCAGATAAAGGACTGATCTTATACTACTTGATAAAACAAGGCTTCGAAGAACTACTTATTGTAGGTGAATTCTGCCAGGGTGATCAAAGATATGTTTTGTGAAAGTGTAAATACAATTTTTGCAATACATTGTACATTGATCAATGCGTCACGCAGTAAATCTGATTAATGGATAGACTCCAGTCTGGTATCAATCAATAAGTTTATTTAAAGGGACATTCAAATATTTATATATGCACAGTATATTAGTTAGGCCTCATTGTGAGTTTTGTGTGCCGTTCTGGAGGCCATATCTTCAGAAGGATATAAACAAACTTGAATCGGTGCAAAGGAGGGCTACCAAAATTGTACATGGTCTAAAAAATAAAACGTATTAGGAGAGGCTCAATTACCTAAATATGTATAGCTTAGAGGAGAGAAGGGAATAGGTGATATGATAGCAACTTTCAAGTATTAAAGTATTAAAGGGCTTAGTAAAGCTGAGACTGTGAGTATTTTACATAAAAAGAAAAATTCAAGAGCAAGGGGTCATGATCTCAAGCTGAAGGGTAGTACATTCAGGAATAATTTGAGGAAGTACTTAGTTACAGAAAGGGTGATTGATTCATGGAATAAGCTTCACAAGAGGTAGTAATGACAAACACTGTGGGGGACTTTAAGAATGCCTGGGATAAGCATAAGGCTATCCTACAAACTAGATAAGTACTTTTAGGAAATATCGGGCAGACTTGCTGGGCCTATGGCTCTTATCTGCTGTCAATATCTATATAATTAGTTATAGTTCTTAGTTAGGCATACACCAATAAGGACAAATTCAAATAGCTTTTATTCTTTGCTAAAGCAGCGGGATAGGGATTACTGCCTGTGCTTAACCCTTAAAAGCACAATTATTCATGAACAAAAAACAACACTAGTTGCTCTCCTTAGCACCAGGTGTTCTCAATTAGAAACATCAAACAGTCTTTTTAGGCAGTAATAATCTCCAGATATAAGCTTGTTAGGTGACAATTTCTCAAAAAATATGCTGACACTTTAATTCACTATAAGCAAGTGCTCCGACTTGTAAAAATATAAGTCACCATCGATAAAGCTACGGCGAAATGCGTCTGTTGACGCGTATCTGGGGATCGGAGGTAACAGTAAACTAATATGCTATACACACCGACAATGCAAAGGTCTGTGGATTTTTTTTACCTACTTTTTACCAATAAAAGCTATGTTTTATAGTTAAAGACCAAAGCGCATGAACTGTTCATTTTTACAAGTCGGAGCACTTGCTTATAGTGAATTAAAGTGTCAGCATATTTTTTGAGAAATTGTCACATAACAACCAATAAGGGCCAGATTACAAGTGGAGCGCTAAATATCGCTTTTGGGAAATCAATATTTGCGCACCACTAAGTAATACCAGCGCACGTTAATATGCGCTGGTATTACAAGTTGACAGCAATGCAAACGCGAGCTGGAAGCATTGCGCTCACTTCCATAGGCTTCAATGGGAGTCTCGTTCTGATGCCATAAGAGATGTCACAGATCCTAAGCACAGTGAAGGGGGTAAGTAGCGCAGCCATGGCAGCAATATTAAATATATATGTATATAAGTATATACATATATATTTACTGGGAACACACAGTTCCTATAGAACGCAATGTAAAGACACTTTTCAGTGCCGTATTTTTTTCTAACACCCCACACCGAAAAACTTTACCCCCAAAATACTGCCTATTTTTTAATAAATTACACTACACTGTATTTTGGGGGCATTTGGGGCACGTTTATAAAATTAACCAGATATCTGATCTCTGGTTAATTTTCTGAGCGCTAATTGCGGACAAGAGATAAATTAGAGCTCCACTTGTAATCTAGCCCTAAATGTTTAAAAGCTTTTAAGATGGTATAACACCTAGAGGTTATCTTATCTCTTTTGCCAGTTAAGAGACGGATATAAATGAGCTTCTGCACTGATCATGCAATCGCTCTGTAGGATGTTGCAGTGTTCAAAAGTTTACAGTTTGCACTCAAGCCAATCTCGGACAGTGGAAAAAACACTAATTTAAAAAGTAAATTACAGGGATAGTGCACAAAGTAAATAATTAAAGTATATTAAAAAAAAATTTACTCTGCACAATTATCCATAATTTGGCAACCTTTAAACATTTCCATCAAACAGAACAATAAGCAAAGTATCTGCAGCATTCATTTAGATAAAGACTCACTCTGCAGCTCTTCATCCTCTGCAAACATTGGATTGTCCATAAGATACTGCTGAGCCTCTGACCAAGTGGTCTGACAGCTGACGTTCCTCATATTATCTAGAATATGCTTCAACGCTTGCACATTACGTTTCCTCAGCTGCTTTGCTTCTTCCTATACAAAAAAGATCATTTCAATTTTCAAACAAAATGAATCACAGAAGTATTTAATTTTGCTGTAGCATTTTTTTATTAACATTGCTTTGTTTTTATGCTTCTATATGCGCCCCTTATGTGCAGGGTGGCTTTTCAGATGTAAAGCATCTTTAAACATATTTACCTTCTCTTTCTTTGCCAGGAAGAACAGTACATCATCATAAATTTCCTTGCGCTCTCTCTCTGGGACAACGGACCATACTTCTATCTCTCCAAACATCTGTTCTGCTTTTCTGCAAAAAAATATAAACATTTTCAACTGTTTTTCTCTTCTCCAAACTCGGAAATATATAATGTCCCCAACAGTCAATCAACAGCATTCCAAGTGTTCATTTACATATGTGCCACACACAAACCGTAAACAGAGAAAAGTGAACAACTACAACTACAGTGTAAGGTTAAGGGACAGTGGACTCCAACTTCAAAGTTTTAAATGTATTGGAAACTGGTTCTTTAGATTTATTTTTGTATTTGGAATAGCTGTTTTTGCTTACTGCAACCACAATCCATTGCTCTTAACAACATGCCCATTCAAGTAGGCTGAACCATTCAGGAACAACAGACCCCAATAAAAAACCTTAAGGCGCAATTTCCAATACATTTAATATTGTGCCGCTGGTCTAATAAGTAACTGGGAACACATTAAGATAAAGACAATAACAATATAGTATCAATTTTACATTAAAGTTTGTTTATATTAACCATGGATGTCTGACTACTTGTATACCGTACACATTGTAATTTGTAATTGTATAAGTACTTAGTGCTAGACCTACTTTTCACACGTACAAATGTAGAGTTCATATTTGCCAGAGTCAATAAAATAGATACACAATAATATGCTTTGGGTAAAGACATTTAGTTCTCATTCATAAAAATGGACAGAAAATAAATTATGTTCCCCCACCAGCCATTATTATTATGAATTCAACTAGAAGTTTCTAACTTACGATGTTATGTCTAAGTATCTGTAGTTTCATTATCACTGTCCTTGAATACACTGCAGTCACTTTACTGTTCCCATGGGTGCAAAAAAAACATATTTTTGCATTTTGTAAATATAAATGACTACTCAATATTTTTCACTAATTTTACTGACTTAAAGGGACATTAAAAGTCAAAATGAAACTTTCATGGTCACACAGAGCAAGTCATTTTAAGAGACGTTTTAATTTACTTCTTTCAACACATTGGAGTATTTTCTTTTTTTTCTGCTTTAATATATCTTTAAACATTGTGATTGATAACATATTTTTAACTGAATTATCTTTTTCTTTTTGTTTTTAAAGACAAAAGAATACTGTAAAGAGAACTCAATGTGAACCCTGACAGCACAAGTCACGCACCCCACTACACTATGGCTGCTTTTGGGAGGGACAGGACATTTCAGTATGAGCTTGAAAGAAAAAATAGTAGAAGCCAACAAGATTTTAACCATAGAAACAGACAGCAGGAGGCTAACACATTTGAACAATGGACACTGACAGCAGGAGGCTAACACGTTTGAACCATGGATTCTGGCAGCAGGTAGCTAACACATTTAAACCATGGACACTGAAAGCAGGAGGCTAACATATTTGAACCATAGACACTGACAACAGGAGGCTAATACATTTGAACCATGGATTCTGGCAGCAGGAGGATAACACATTTGAACCATAGACACTGACAGCAGAAGGCTAACACATTTGAACCATAGACACTGACAGCAGAAGGCTAACACATTTGAACCATGGATTATGACAGCAGGTGGCTAACACATTTGAACCATGGACACTGACAGCAGGAGGGCAGGAGGCTAACACATTTGAACCATGGACACTGACAGCAGGAGGGCAGGAGGCTAACACATTTGAACCATAAACACTGACAGCAGGAGGCTAACACATTTGAACCATAGACACTGACAGCATGAGGCTAACACATTTGAACCATAGACACTGACAGCAGGAGGCTAACACATTTGAACCATAGATACTGACAGCAGGAGGTTAACACATTTGAACCATAGACACTGACAGCAGGAGGCTAACACATTTGAACCATAGACACTAACATCAGGAGGCTAACAAATTTGAACCTTAGACACTGACAGCAGGAGGCTAACACATTTGAACCATAGACACTGACAGCAGGAAGCTAACACATATGAACCATAGACATTGACAACAGGAGGCTAACACATTTGAACCAAAGACACTGACAGCAGGAGGCTAACACATTTGAACCAAGGATTCTGACAGCAGGAGGCTAACACATTTGAACCAAAGACACTGATAGCAGGAGGCTAACACATTTGAACCATAGATACTGACAGCAGGAGGTTAACACATTTGAACCAAAGACACTGACAGCAGGAGGCTAACACATTTGAACCATGGACACTGGCAGCAGGAGGCTAACACATTTGACCATAGATTCTGACAGCAGGAGGCAACCACTAAAATGAAGCAGTGTGTGCTGCTAAAAAAAAAAAAAGTTGTTTTTTTTTCCTGATTTTAAGCAGTTTGTGATCTTTGCCATTTTCACACAAGCTGAATTATGTTCACAAACACACACACCTTGAGATCTGTTTATGTTTAAAATTATTAAAACTTACTAACTTAGACTTCTCCAAAGTATATAATGATATTTAGGATGCAAAAATCAAAATGTTATTTATAGACCCAATGGGACATTGTTGGCAATAACAGTAATGAGAAACGCTGTGAAGTTTGGTAAAGAATGCAGTAATGCATCTTAGTGCGCATGATGAGGCACTCTCGTCATTCATGCAGGGGGATCACTGATCAAACACTGTTTTCTGTAATCCCCCTCACTACAGGGCTGGGTATTGTTGGTGGCTTAGTGGGCGGCACTCCAAGGCTTCATGGGAGTGCCAGTGACATCCCCAAGTATGCGTGTAGTGATGTCACAAAGGGGGAAGAACCAGGAAGTTCAGTGTAGCTGCAAGGGAGCTGGATAGGGGGGGGGGGTGTTCTCCAAAGAGAATCACCTGCTCTTTCAAATGATCTTGGAGCAGATACCATACAGCAGATGTTTTAAAAATAAAGTAGACAAAACACCTGGGAAATTGTTTGGGAATCGGTCACTATATGTGCAATAAAAAAAAATCTGGTATGTGTAGAGACCCCTAATAAAGTTTATTTTCTAGTAGGCAATTTTACATTAAAGTGTGTTTATATTAACCATGGATGTCTGACTACTTGTATACCGTACACATTGTAATTTGTAATTGTATAAGTACTTAGTGCTAGACCTACTTTTCACACGTACAATATTTGCCAGAGTCAATAAAATAGATACACAATAACATGCTCTGGGTAAAGACATTTAGTTCTCATTCATAAAAAATGGACAGAAAATAAATTCTGTGCCCCCACCAGCCATTATTATTATGAATTCAAGTCCCTCTAACCAAAAAAATATGAATTTTGTCTGTATAGTCAGATGACCATTGTAGTAACAGTAAACACTTTGCAAGAAAAAAGTGCTTTTATTTCTTTACTGCACAATGCAGCCGGTATTGGACCCTACCTCACTTATGGCTACCCATGATGACAGTTTAGTAAGGTGATCAAAGTAACAGCAGTGGTCGCTTGGCCATTTGGACATCACAATCTGGGCTGCATTAAAGACTTCACTAGTTACAAAAAAGTCACTAATTGGATTCAACAGAATGTCAATGCTGTTCAGCAGAGTGCATAGATGTAGCCATCAGTGGGAGGAGCTTGGCAGCCATTTCAAAGTGTCCAGAAACAATAGTCATTTTAAAATAACTTTTTTACTGTTATTGCTGCATGATATAGAAAGTGGTGCAGGGGGATTTTTGCAGCTTAATCTAAAGTAAGACTGTAAAATAACTAAGGTGTAGACTGTCCCTTTGATTTGGTGCAGACAGAAAATCAATGGAGGTTTGATTTGCTAGGCCTAGAGCTCCTTATTTTGTTGAGGTACAGCTGACTTATTCTGGTAGACTCTGCTAAGGAAACTGATCTGAAAGTTTCTGCTACAAGTAAACCTATTCAGGCAGCTGTAAAAATAAACTTATGTAAACCACACCACTTGCATCCAACACTCCAGGATTCTCTTATGGCAAATGCCCAGGCATGCAAGTTACCTGCTTTTGCTATGGGAACCTCCTTTACAATAAATGTTTTTTTTCTCTGTAGTATTTTTGCAAATGAAAGTGTACAGCCAAAAAAAAAAAATCAAGTCAAATATGAAATGCATTAATATGCATTTCAAATCTGACTTAAAGGGACAGTCTACATTAAAATTGTTATTGTTTAAAACAATAGATCATGCCTTTACTTTCCATTCCCCAGCTTTGCACAACCAACATGGTTAGATTAATATACTTTATAACATTTAAACCTCTACATTTCTGCTTGTTTCAAAGGCTCTTTTGACTGCCTCTTATCGCTTTTGTATTTGCTTTTCACAACAGGAGACTGCTAGTTTATGTGGGCCATATAGATAACACTGTGTTCACACACGAGAAGTTATTTAAGATTTAGCACAACACAGTACTAAATGCCAGTCAATAGATAATCAATACAAAGTCATGTGATCAGGGGGCTATCAGAAGATGATTAGATACAAGGTAATCACAGAGGTAAAAAGTATATTAATATAACAGTGTTGGTTATGCAAAACTGGGGAATGGGTAATAAAGGGATTATTTATCTTTTAAAACAATAACAATTCTATTGTTGACTGTCCCTTTAATTACATTTTCAACCAAAAATAAAAAAGCCATAGTACATTGTTACAAAAATAATCAAATTTATTTCCATAACTCGAGGGGAAATCTCTTGACTCTTATTGGAAGAGTTCAAGGCTCAAATCCAGATAAAGATTTGTCTTTATTTTTTTTTAAATACATTCATATCATATCTAATACAGGTGCAATACTCCCAAAACGTGGGTACTTTAACTGATGGTTTGTGTTCTCATAATGTATATGGCAATTCTGTGTATGGTTCACATACCTGTAGCGTGTGCTTGAAGTCATCTTCTCATGCTGTTCCAAAAAACGCTGGAGATTTTCTTTCGCTTCCTTAGCCCTAAGACGCGCTTCTTCCTTCTCTTCTTTTTCACGCTGTGCTTTATAAGCATTGAACGTCTGCTTCTTCTCACTAAGCTTTGGAAGGGCGCTTTACCAGAGACAAAATACACAATAATTAAATGCAGAACAATATAACAAAAAACTTGCTTATCCAAAAAAAAGTAATAGATAAAAAATAGTTCTATGGAATAAATTTCTTATTTAAGAAAAATATATCTTGATACAAAATTGTACACCAATATTTGTACATTAGTGACACGCAATTATGAAAAGGTATGAACGCATTAAGCAACGTTATTAAATCCTAGATAAAGTAATAATGAAAAATCATCCTAGAAACTACCTGTAACGTGGATCATTAATAATCATTTTCATTGCCTGCTCCCATGTTGCATTGGATGGGACACCCTGTAAAATAAATACATTTTAAAATATATCTCAGAATTTATAGAAAGTGTGAAATCAGCACCAGTTAGTGATATACAAAGTTAGTATTATTGTGTTTGGTTAAAAACAATTTTGATTAGGGCCGTGTCCGTACAGCGATCCTGAGAGGACACACTTCCACAGGCTCCCAATGAACCATCAATAATGCAACGATTATTAGCGGTATTTTACAGCATCAACAACAGATTTATCCATTATATCAATAATTCACAATGTGTGGTTCTAATCATCACTTTATTTGCTGTATACATGACATGGGAGCTAAGGATCGGACGATAAAGACCTAAGCGGCAACTTACTGCAAGGTTGCGTCCCCCCCCAGTACTTCGGTATACTCAGTCTTAACTGGTCACCACAGAACTAAATTCCTCCAACGTTAATCTACAGATTCCTGCTTTTAAAGCCTTAGATCCACTGACAATATTATTAGAGATGGTATCCGCGTGGAGAGAAAGCCTAGCACAACGCCTCAATCACTACTGCAAGAAATTAGAAAATCTCATGCAATCCCTGCTTGTTAGAGCTCCAGCGGATTATATGCAGAGCCTACATATTGCTCAACTCATTGCACCGGATCCGATACCTGAACTTCTAGACGCAAAGCCTTTACCTTGTACCGATATTACCACAGATAAGGTTCTACACCGGGAGCAGTGGGAAAAAAAACATAATTTATGTAAGAACTTACCTGATAAATTCATTTCTTTCATATTAGCAAGAGTCCATGAGCTAGTGACGTATGGGATATACATTCCTACCAGGAGGGGCAAAGTTTCCCAAACCTCAAAATGCCAATAAATACACCCCTCACCACACCCACAATTCAGTTTAACGAATAGCCAAGAAGTGGGGTGATAAGAAAGGAGCGAAAGCATCAAAAATAAGGAATTGGAATAATTGTGCTTTATACAAAAAAATCATAACCACGACAAAGAAAGGGTGGGCCTCATGGACTCTTGCTAATATGAAAGAAATGAATTTATCAGGTAAGTTCTTACATAAATTATGTTTTCTTTCATGTAATTAGCAAGAGTCCATGAGCTAGTGACGTATGGGATAATGAATACCCAAGATGTGGAACTTCCACGCAAGAGTCACTAGAGAGGGAGGGATAAAATAAAGACAGCCAATTCCGCTGAAAAATAATAATAATCCACAACCCAAAACAAAAGTTTTTAATCTCAAAATAATGAAATTATAAGCAGAAGAATCAAACTGAAACAGCTGCCTGAAGTACTTTTCTACCAAAAACTGCTTCAGAAGAAGAAAACACATCAAAATGGTAGAATTTAGTAAAAGTATGCAAAGAAGACCAAGTTGCTGCTTTGCAAATCTGATCAACAGAAGCTTCATTCCTAAACGCCCAGGAAGTAGAAACTGACCTAGTAGAACGAGCCGTAATTCTTTGAGGCGGGGAATTACCCGACTCTACATAAGCATGATGAATCAAAGACTTTAACCAAGACGCCAAAGAAATGACGAAGGCCTTCTGACCTTTTCTGGACCCAGAAAAGATAACAAATAGACTAGAAGTCTTTCTAAAATCCTTAGTAGCTTCAACATAATATTTCAAAGCTCTTACTACATCCAAAGAATGTAAAGATCTCTCCTTTGAATTCTTAGGATTAGGACATGATGAAGGAACAACAATCTCTCTACTAATGTTGTTAGAATTCACAACCTTAGGTAAAAATTTAAATGAAGTTCGCAACACTGCCTTATCCTGATGAAAAATCAGAAAAGGAGATTCACAAGAAAGAGCAGATAACTCAGAAACTCTTCTAGCAGAAGAGATGGCCAAAAGGAACAGAACATTCCAAGAAAGTAATTTAATGTCCAGAGAATGCATAGGTTCAAACGGAGGAGCTTGTAAAGCCCTCAGAACCAAATTAAGACTCCAAGGAGGAGAAATTGACTTAATGACAGGTTTGATACGAACCAAAGCCTGTACAAAACAATGAATATCAGGAAGAATAGCAATCTTTCTGTGAAAAAAAACAGAAAGAGCAGAGATTTGTCCTTTCAAGGAACTTGCAGACAAACCTTTATCCAAACCATCCTGAAGAAACTAAAATTCTAGGAATTCTGAACGAATGCCAGGAGAATTTATGAGAAGAACACCAAGAAATGTAAGCCTTCCAGACTCGATAATAAATCTTCCTAGACACAGATTTACGAGCCTGTAACATAGTATTAATTACTGAGTCAGAGAAACCTCTATGACAAAGAATCAAGCGTTCAATTTCCATACCTTCAAATTTAATGATTTGAGATCCTGATGGAAAAAAGGGCCTTGAGATAGAAGGTCTGGTCTTAACGGAAGAGTCCAAGGTTGGCAACTGGCCATCCGAATGAGATCCGCATACCAAAACCTGTGAGGCCATGCTGGAGCCACCAGCAGCACAAACGAACGTTCCATTAGAATTTTGGAAATCACTTTTGGAAGAAGAACTAGAGGCGGAAAGATATAGGCAGGATGATAATTCCAAGGAAGCGACAACGCATCCACTGCCTCCGCCTGAGGATCCCTGGATCTGGACAGATACCTGGGAAGTTTCTTGTTTAGATGAGAGGCCATCAGATCTATTTCTGGAAGACCCCAGATTTGAACAATCTGAAGAAATACCTCTGGGTGAAGGGACCATTCGCCCGGATGTAACGTCTGGCGACTGAGATAATCCGCTTCCCAATTGTCTACACCTGGGATGTGAACCGCAGAAATTAGACAGGAGCTGGATTCCGCCCATACAAGTATCCGAGATACTTCTTTCATAGCTTGAGGACTGTGAGTCCCACCTTGATGATTGACATATGCCACGGTTGTGACATTGTCTGTCTGAAAGCAAATTAACGATTCTCTCTTCAGAAGAGGCCAGGACTGAAGAGCTCTGAAAATCGCACGGAGTTCCAAAATGTTGATTGGTAATCTCGCCTCCTGAGATTCCCAAACCCCCTGCGCTGTCAGAGATCCCCATACAGCTCCCCAACCTGACAGACTCGCATCACAGTCCAGGTTGGGCGAACAAAGGAAGCCCCTTGAACTAAACGATGGTGATCTATCCACCACGTCAGAGAGTGTTGTACATTGGGATTTAAGGATATTAATTGTGATATCTTTGTATAATCCTTGCACCATTGGTTCAGCATACAAAGCTGAAGAGGTCGCATGTGAAAACGAGCAAAGGGGATCGCGTCCGATGCAGCAGTCATGAGACCTAGAATTTCCATGCACAAAGCTACAGAAGGAAATGATAGAGACTGAAGGTTTCGACAGGCTGAAACCAATTTCAGAAGTCTCTTTTCTGTTAGAGACAAGGTCATGGACACTGAATCTATTTGAAAACCCAAAAAGGTTACCTTTGTCTGAGGAATCAACGAACTCTTTGGTAAATTGATCCTCCAACCATGTTTTTGAAGAAACAACACAAGTTGATTTGTGTGAGATTCTGCAGAATGTAAAGACTGAGCAAGTACCAAGATATCGTCCAAATAAGGAAATACAGCAATACCCTGTTCTCTGATTACAGAGAGAAGGGCACCGAGAACCTTTGAAAAGATCCTTGGAGCTGTTGCTAGGCCAAACGGAAGGGCCACAAACTGGTAATGCTTGTCTAGAAAAGAGAATCTCAGAAACTGAAAGTGATCTGGATGAATCGGAATATGAAGATATGCATCCTGTAAATCTATTGTGGACATATAATGCCCTTGCTGAACAAAAGGCAGAATAGTCCTTATAGTTACCATTTTGAATGTTGGTATCCTTACATAACGATTCAATATCTTTAGATCCAGAACTGGTCTGAAGGAATTCTCCTTCTTTGGTACAATGAATAGATTTGAGTAAAACCCCAGACCCTGTTCCAGAACTGGAACAGGCACAATTACCCCGGCTGACTCTAGATCTGAAACACATTTCAGAAATGCCTGAGCTTTCACTGGGTTTATTGGAATGCGAGAGAGAAAAAATCTCTTCGCAGGTGGCCTTGAAACCTATTCTGTACCCTTGAGAAACAATGTTCTGAATCCAAAGACTGTGAATCGAATTGATCCAAATGTCTTTGAAAAATCGTAACCTGCCCCCTACCAGCTGAGCTGGAATGAGGGCCGCACCTTCATGTGGACTTGGGAGCTGGTTTTGACTTTCTAAAAGGCTTGGTTTTATTCCAGATTGGAGAAGGTTTCCAGACAGAAACCGTTCCTTTAGGGGAAGGGTCAGGCTTCTGTTCCTTATTCTGACGAAAGGAACGAAAACGATTAGCAGCCCTGTATTTACCTTTAGATTTTTTGTCCTGAGGCAAAAAAGTTCCTTTCCCCCCAGTAACAGTTGAAATAATAGAATCCAACTGGGAACCAAATAATTTATTACCTTGGAAAGAAAGAGCAAGCTAATTTGATTTGGAAGACATATCTGCATTCCACGTTTTAAGCCATAAAGCTCTTCTAGCTAAAATAGCTAAAGACATATACCTGACATCAACTCTAATGATATCAAAGATGGCATCACAAATAAAGTTATTAGCATGTTGAAGAAGTTTAACAATGCTATGAGTATTATGGTCTGATACTTGTTGTGCTAAAGCCTCCAACCAAAAAGTGGAAGCGGCAGCAACATCAGCCAAAGAAATAGCAGGCCTAAGAAGATTACCTGAACATAAATAAGCTTTCCTCAGAAAGGATTCAATCTTCCTATCTAAAGGATCCTTAAAGGAAGTACTATCTGCCATAGGAATAGTAGTACGTTTAGCAAGAGTAGAGATAGCCCCATCAACTTTAGGGATTTTGTCCCAAAACTCTAATCTATCAGATGGTACAGGATACAATTTCTTAAACCTTTGAGAATGAGTAAATGAAGTACCCATATTATTCCATTCCCTAGAAATTACTTCAGAAATAGCATCAGGGACAGGAAAAACTTCTGGAATAACCATAGGAGGTTTAAAAAACGAATTTAAACGCTTAGTAGATTTAGTATCAAGAGGACTAGAATCCTCCATTTCTAAAGCGATTAAAACTTCTTTAAGTAAAGAGCGAATAAATTCCATCTTAAATAAATATGAAGATTTATCAGTGTCAATATCTGAGACAGAATCCTCTGAACCAGAAAAATCCTCATCAGAAACAGAAAAATCAGAATTATGACGGTCATTTAAAATTTCATCTGAAAAATTAGAAGTTTTAAAAGACCTTTTACGTTTATTGGAAGGAGGAATAACAGACATAGCCTTCCTAATAGATTTAGAAACAAATTCTCTTATATTAACAGGAACATCCTGAGTATTAGATGTTGAGGGAACAGCAACAGGTAATGGTATATTACTAATGGAAATACTATCTGCATTAGCAAGTTTATCATGACATTCATCACAAACTACAGCCGGAGGAACAGTTACCAAAAGTTTACAACAAATACACTTAACTTTGGTAGAACCAGCATCAGGCAGCGTCTTTCCAGAAGTAGATTCTGATCCAGGGTCAATCTGAGACATCTTGCAATATGTAATAGAAAAAACAACATATAAAGCAAAATTATCAAATTCCTTAAATGACAGTTTCAGGAATGGGAAAGAATGCCAATGAACAAGCCTCTAGCAACCAGAAGCAATGAAAAATGAGACGGAAATAATGTGAAAAAAAGGTGGAGACAAAAAAGACGCCCACATTTTTTTTTTTAGCGCCAAAAAAGACGCCCACATTATTGGCGCCAAAATTTTTTGGCGCCAAGAATGACGCCACATCCGGAACGCCAACATTTTTGGCGCAAAATGTCAAAAAAATGACATAATCATGAACAACAGAAATTTTTTGCGCCAAAAAAATCTGCGCCAAGAATGACGCCATAAATTGAAGCATTTTCAGCCCCCGCGAGCCTAACAGCCCAGAGGGAAAAAAGTCAATTTGAAAACAATTTTTTAAGGTAAGAAAAAAATTGAATATTCATATGCATTAACCCAAATAATGAAACTGACTGTCTGAAATAAGGAATATTGATCATCCTGAATCAAGGCAGATATAAGATTAAAGACATATATTTAGAACTTTACATATAAAGTGCCCAACCATAGCTTAGAGTGTCACAAAAAAACAGAATTTATGCTTACCTGATAAATTACTTTCTCCAACGGTGTGTCCGGTCCACGGCGTCATCCATTACTTGTGGGAAATATTCTCCCCCACAGGGGAAGGCAAGGAGAGCACACAGCAAGAGCTGTCCATATAGCTCCCCCTCTGGCTCCGCCCCCCAGTCATTCGACCGACGTTTAGGAGAAAAAGGAGAAACCATAGGGTGCCGTGGTGAGTGTAGTGTATAAAGAAAAAAAATTTCAACCTGATTAGGAAACCAGGGCGGGCCATGGACCGGACACACCGTTGGAGAAAGTAATTTATCAGGTAAGCATAAATTCTGTTTTCTCCAACATTGGTGTGTCCGGTCCACGGCGTCATTCATTACTTGTGGGAACCAATACCAAAGCTTTAGGACACGGATGAAGGGAGGGAGCAAATCAGGTTACCTAAATGGAAGGCACCACGGCTTGCAAAACCTTTCTCCCAAAAATAGCCTCCGAAGAAGCATAAGTATCAAATTTGTAGAATTTGGCAAAAGTGTGCAGAGAGGACCAAGTCGCTGCCTTACATATCTGATCAACAGAAGCCTCGTTCTTGTAGGCCCAAGTGGAAGCCACAGCCCTAGTAGAGTGAGCTGTGATTCGGTCAGGAGGTTGCCGTCCGGCAGTCTCATAAGCCAATCGGATAATGCTTTTCAGCCAGAAAGAGAGAGAGGTAGCAGTAGCTTTTTGACCTCTCCTCTTACCAGAGTAAACGACAAACAAAGATGAGGTTTGTCTAAAATCTTTTGTTGCTTCTAAGTAGAACTTTAAAGCACGAACAACATCTAAATTGTGTAATAAACGTTCCTTCTTTGAAACTGGATTCGGACACAGAGAAGGTTAATATTCTTGTTGGAAACAACTTTTGGAAGAAAACCAGGCTTAGTACGCAAAACAACCTTATCTGAATGGAAAACCAGATAGGGTGGATTACATTGCAAAGCAGATAATTCAGAAACTCTTCTAGCAGAAGAAATAGCAACTAAAAACAGAACTTTCCAAGATAATAACTTAATATCTATGGAATGTAAAGGTTCAAACGGAACCCCTTGAAGAACTGAAAGAACTAAATTTAGACTCCAAGGAGGAGTCATGGGTCTGTAAACAGGCTTGATTCTAACCAAAGCCTGAACAAAAGCTTGTACATCTGGCACAGCTGCCAGTCGTTTGTGTAACAAGACAGATAAAGCAGAAATCTGTCCTTTTAGAGAACTAGCTGACAACCCTTTATCCAAACCTTCTTGGAGAAAGGAGAGAATCTTTGGAATTTTAATCTTACTCCAGGAGAATCCCTTGGATTCACACCAGCAGATATATTTTTTCCATATTTTATGGTAAATCTTTCTAGTCACAGGTTTTCTGGCTTGGACCAGAGTATCTATCACAGAATTCGTAAACCCACGCTTGGATAAAATCAAGCGTTCAATTTCCAAGCAGTCAGCTGCAGAGAAACTAGATTTGGATGTTCGAATGGACCTTGTACTAGAAGATCCTGTCTCAAAGGTAGCTTCCATGGTGGAGCCGATGACATATTCACCAGGTCTGCATATCAGAATCACAGAGGCCTTCTCCTGTTTGATCCTGGCTATGAGCCTGGGAAGGAGAGGAAACGGTGGAAACACATACGCTAGGTTGAACGACCAAGGCGCCACTAACGCATCCACTAGAGTCGCCTTGGGATCCCTGGATCTGGACCTGTAGCAAGGAATCTTGAAGTTCTGACGGGACGCCATTAGATCCATGTCTGGAATGCCCCATAATTGGGTTAACTGAGCAAAGACCTCCGGGTGGAGTTCCCACTCCCCCGGATGGAAAGTCTGACGACTCAAATAGTCCGCCTCCCAGTTGTCTACTCCTGGGATGTGAATAGCAGATAGATGGCAGGAGTGATTCTCTGCCCATTGGATAATCTTGGTTACTTCCTTCATCGCTAGGGAACTCTTTGTTCCCCCCTGATGATTGATGTACGCAACAGTCGTTATGTTGTCCGACTGAAATCTTATGAACCTGGCTTCCGCTAGCTGAGGCCAAGCCATGGAGCGCATAGAATATTGCTCTTAGTTCCAAAATGTTTATCGGGAGAAGCGACTCTTCCCGAGACCATAGGCCCTGAGCTTTCAGGGAGTCCCAGACCGCGCCCCACCCCAAGAGGCTGGCGTCGGTCGTGACGATGACCCACTCCGGTCTGCGGAAACTCATTCCCTGAGACAGGTGATCCTGGGTCAACCACCAGAGAAGTAAGTCCCTGGTTACCTGGTCTACTTGAATTTGGGGAGACAAGTCTGTATAGTCCCCATTCCACTGATTGAGCATGCACAGCTGTAATGGTCTTAGATGAATTCGAGCAAAAGGAACCACGTCCATTGCTGCGACCATTAGTCCTATTACTTCCATGCACTGAGCTATGGAGGGTTGAGGAATAGAATAAAGAACTCGACAAACGTTTAGAAGCTTTAGCTTTCTGACTAGAAGGGACCCTAGCACCTTTGTGAAAATTCTGGGAGCGGTGGCTAAACCGAATGGAAGAGCCACGAACTGGTAATGTTTGTCCAGAAAGGCGAACCTCAGGAACTGATGATGAGTTTTGTGGATTGGAATATGCAGATACGCATCCTTTAGATCCACGGTAGTCAAATATTGACCCTGCTGGATTGTCGGCAAGATTGTCCGAATGGTTTCCATTTTGAAGGATGGAACACTGAGGAACTTGTTTAATATCTTTAAATCCAGAATTGGCCTGAAAGTTCCCTCTTTTTTGGGAACCACAAACAGGTTTGAGTAAAAACCTAGACCTTGTTCCCCGGAGGGGACTGGGTTTATCACTCCCATCTTTGATAGGTCTCTTACACAATGTAAGAATGCCTGTTTCTTTATCTGGTCTGAAGATAAGCGAGACAGGTGGAACCTTCCCCTTGGAGGAAGTCCCTTGAACTCTAGCAGGTATCCCTTGGAGACTATCTCTAGTGCCCAGGGATCCGGAACATCTCTTGCCCAAGCCTGAGCGAAGAGAGATAGTCTGCCCCCTACCAGATCCGGTCCCGGATCGGGGCTACCCCTTCATGCTGTCTTGGTCTGTTTACCCTTGTTCCAGCCTTGCATGGGCTTCCAAGCGGGTTTGGGCTGGGCCGCGTTACCTACTTGTCTAGCGGCAGTGGAGTTATTAGCCGGTCCGTTCCTGAAATTGCGAAAGGAACGAAAATTAGACTTGTTCTTAGCCTTAAAAGGCCTATCCTGTGGGAGGGCATGGCCCTTACCCCCAGTGATGTCTGAAATAATTTCCTTCAATTCCGGCCCAAAAAGGGTCTTACCCTTGAAAGGAATATTAAGTAACTTAGTCTTGGACGACACATCTGCCGACCAGGATTTCAGCCAAAGCGCCCTCTGCGCTACTATAGCAAAATCTGAGTTTTTCGCCGCCAATTTCGTTATTTGAAAGGCGGCATCCAATATAAAGGAATTAGCTAATTTTAATGCGTGAATTCTGTCCATGACTTCTTCATAGGAAGTCTCTTTCTGGAGCGACCTTTCTAGTTCCTCGAACCAAAAGGACGCCGCTGAAGTGACAGTAATAACACACGTAGCTGGTTGAAGGATGAACCCTTGCTGAACAAAAATCTTTTTAAGCAATCCTTCCAATTTTTTATCCATAGGATCTTTGAAAGCGCAGCTGTCCTCTAGGAATAGTGGTGCGCTTCGCTAGTGTTGAAACAGCTCCCTCAACCTTCGGGACCGTCTGCCATGCGTCCCTTCTAGGGTCTACTATGGGAAACATTTTCTTAAATATAGGAGGTGGGGCAAAGGGTACACCTGGCTTCTCCCACTCCTTTTCCACTATGTTTGCTACCCTTTTGGGTATTGGAAAAGCGTCGTCGTGCACTGGGACCTCTAAAAATTTGTCCAATTTGCACAACTTCTCTGGTACTACCATAGAATCACAGTCATCCAGAGTAGCTAATACCTCCTTTAGCAAAGCGCGGAGATGTTCTAGCTTAAACTTAAATGCTACTATATCAGGTTCTGCCAGTTGAGAAATTTTTCCTGAGTCTGAAATTTCACCCTCAGACAGCCCTTCCCTCACAGCCAATTCCGATTGATGTGAGGGTAAAATAGATAAAGCATCGTCAGCGTCTGATTGTTCATCCCTTTTATCTGTATTTAAAGCTGAACAATCACGCTTTCTCTGAAATGCTGGCAGTTTGGATACAAGATTTGCTATAGAATTATCCACTACTGCTGTTAATTGTTGCATAGAAATAAGCACTGGCGCGCTAGGTGTCGCCTGCGCGGGCAAATCTGGTGTAGACACAGAAGGAGAGGATGTAGAACTATCCCCACTACCTTCATTAGATAAATCATCTTGGGCAACATTATGAAATGTAACAGAGCTGTCCTCATTTTGTTTGGACGCTATGGCACAATTATCACAAACACTCGAAGGGGGAACCACATTTGTCTCTACACACACAGAACATAGGTTATCTGATGGCACAGACATGTTAAACAGATTTAGGCAGGTAAACAATGCAATAAAAACGATTTTAAACAAAAACGTTACTGTCTCTTTAAATAATAAAATGACACACTTTATTTCTGAATGTTCAAAAAACTATGAAGGCAATATCAGATTTTTCTGAAATTTGGACCCCAGTGCCTTAATGCTTAGAAAGTATTGCACAGCAAATATGGAGACTCTAGCTCTTAAAACAAGCAAACTAGAGCTAATTGTTGGATTTAACCGTTTTTTATACACCACAATCCCTGCTTACAGCATTGCTGCAGCTTTTACCTTTCTTAGGGGTCAATCATCCACAGAAATAAGCCTTCTGGAGTCACTTTCTGAGCCACAGGACCCTCTCTGCATGCACTGCCTTGAAATTAACTGAAGTGCCAAAATGAGGCCTCCTCCCTCAGTACACTAGAGTGAAGGGGCCTTCCTGACTAGATTTAGGTATCTAAAGCAAGCCAGATCAATAAAAAACGTCCCCAAGTGTATATGAGCTTATAAAACATTTCAATTGCCATCATATTGTAATAAAAAACAATCGATTTGGCCCCTGACAGTGTCTACCAGCATAAAAATCAAAAAGGGGAAGCCTGTTATCTTTTTTGCTGAGGTGAAAGAAAAATGGCTTACCGTTTTCCCTGAGGGGAAAAATGACTGTCATCTAGCATTAGCCTGTGTTGTTAGAAGGAGACTAGTCATACCTGAAGCAGATGAGTCTGCAAACTGTTACCCCCAACTGAAGTTCTCTGGTTTCAACAGTCCTGCGTGGTAACAGAAATGGATTTTAGTTACTTGTGCTAAAATCATAGCCCTCTTAAACAGAAATCTTCATCACTTTTCTGTTGTAGAGTAAATAGTACAAGCCAGCACTATTTTAAAATAACAAACTCTTGATAGAAGAATAAAAAACTACAACTAAGACTTACTTACCCCAGGACACTCATCTACATATAGTAGATAGCCAAACCAGTACTGAAACGAGAATCAGTAGAGGTCATGGTATATAAGAGTATATCGTCGATCTGAAAAGGGAGGTAAGAGATGAATCTCTACGACCGATAACAGAGAACCTATGAAATAGACCCCGTAGAAGGAGATCACTGCATTCAAATAGGCAATACTCTCCTCACATCCCTCTGTCATTCACTGCACACTGAGAGGAAAACCGGGCTCCAACCTGCTGTGAAGCGCATATCAATGAAGAATCTAGCACAAACTTACTTCACCACCTCCACGGGAGGCAAAGTTTGTAAAACTGAATTGTGGGTGTGGTGAGGGGTGTATTTATAGGCATTTTAAGGTTTGGGAAACTTTGCCCCTCCTGGTAGGAATGTATATCCCATACGTCACTAGCTCATGCTAATTACATGAAAGAAATATGCTATATTTCACATCCGTGTTTTTCATGACTAAGACTAAGATGGCGCCCCTGTCCCCTCAAATAAGCGATAATATTCTACAAGAAACAAAGTGGTTTGTGTTATGTGTGTACGATATCAGGGACCAATTCTGTTAATATGTTTGGTGACTTGAAGTAAGATATTCTCAAATATCTATTCTGTAATACATCACCTTATCCTTAAGCAATTCTTTAAAAAATTGTTTTGCTTCTTCCTTTGTGTTCCAGATGTAAATTTTTTTTTCAGGTTCCACATTTTCCCCATCTTCAATCTTAATAGGGTCACTGCAGAAGAATAAATAAATAAAATAATTATATGCGATAACACAGTTGTATGTATACAATTATGTGACATTACAGATTTGTACGTTATACAAAGACATAAATATGCAGTGGTCAATTGTTGTCAGCATATATGCCAATAAAAGCCTATATAAACCATCCAGCACTGTGACGTAGTGGAGGAAAGCCCATAGTGATGGAGAAAATCACATTAGGAAATACATAAGTAATGAGTTCCCAAACTTTCAAGAAATATATGCAGCAATATGCATAAATGTACCAGAACTATTGAATCAAATCAGTAAAAAATAAAAGCAGAATGAATCAATTCAAGGGCCATGTCATTTTATGGCTATGGACCCTGCACTACTAAGTGTTTAAAGCCCTCAAAGGGGTTAAACACACAGTAGAAGTACCACTCAGAGCCCACAAAGCACTGGTGGTCCCAAATGGAAACCGCCACTAATCCCCTTTGCAGTGCTAATTATCCACCTGGATAAACTTAACTGGCCGTACTAAGTATTAAGTATTTTTGAAATCCGAAAAATTGCAGGGTGGTGAAAGAATCCACCTTTAGTGGATTCTTTCACCACCCTGCCATTTTCGGAATATATATATATATATATCTTTTTATATATATATATATATATATACACACAACTCAAATATTTTACAACAGGGCTTTACAAATTCCCAATGGCATTGGTCCTTGCACTCAGTAAAATGCCCTGCACCGTCACTTTTGAAGACAAGGGTAAAATCACTGCTTAGTGTGTTCCAAACAATCAAGGGGCTAAATATCTGCTAGGGGTGTTACGCAGAAACTATTTGATCCCTTGACTGTCCATGTGTGAACTGGGCTATCAAAAGTTACGTAACTCCTGCCAGTGATTTACTCAGCAGTAACGTAGTCCATTGATTGATTGTATATGATCTGGGCAATCAAAGTTATATAGCAATGTTGTATTGGGGTAAAAACCAAGCAAACCTGATAATAGATGTAACCTGGGAAATGTTTTAACATTGCATTCTCTATCTGAATCATGTAATTTTGAACTCATTTTACCTTTACAGAAGGTATTCTGACAAAGCCCTTGCAAGTAATTCATATATTAGTGTCAATGTGATCTTCATGAAAATAATATGTGCAGATTTGGAAGATAATGCAGACATTTCCAGTACTCTAGTGGCTACCATCATGTGTTTCCTCCAGACAGTAGTAAAAATAGTAGAATGCAATGACATATACATCACAGGTGGCTTATGTCTGGGCATCCTTCGTATACTATCACAAGTTATTTAGGTTCAATTCTACGGTCATTTTCTTTGCACAAATGTTTAAAACAAACATTGACCCCAAAGCCTTTAAATACCTATTAGTGGGGTCTTTCTGGTTCACAATAGTGTCCTCCTGTGGATCTTCAGGCTCAAATGTGTCAACAGGTTCAGGCAAAGAGGGCTGTGGCTGGGTCGGCTCTTCAGTAACTGGCATTTCATTATCTGATGAAGCTGCAGTGGAAGGACTGGAGACTTCTGTCTTTTTTTCAGTGCTGTAAATAAATTAACGGGTTTCTCCTTTGTGCTTTAGATAGTGGCCCAAAAATGGAAATTGCAATTCTAGCACTGCAAGCAAATAACACTATGATAACTCAGGTTCTAGCTTCTGGTATGTTACTTGCCAACTAACAATAGGTGCAATAAGCTACATTTGAAGATAATTATTAAGCAACATGTAGCTTGCAACTTCATTTAGCTAGCAACGTCAGGATAGAATTGGGTTACTTAATCTATGGCCTGTATATCATACATACCCTGTTTAATCTGCTAGCAGCCCCCCCGCCCTAAACTTTTTTTTCCATGGGGGACCCAGATAAGTTCCCCAAAACTACATTACTACATTTAACTACATCCTGCCCTATCCTTTAGATCAGTATCTTAAATTATATGTAACAGTCCCTGTTCTGCACTACTTACCATGCCCATTCTATAGGATCTAGCAGAGTAAAGAACTGATAATAACTCTGGGGGGTATATGGTCAAATTAAAGGGATATAAAACCCCAAAAAATTCTTTAATGATTCAGATAGAGCATGCAATTCTAAACAGCTTTGCAATTTACTTCTATTATCAAATTTGCTTTGTTCTCTTGGTTTTGTTTGCTGTATGAGCAACAACGCACTACTGGGAGATAGCTAAACACATCAGCTAAGCCAATTAAAGAAGGCATGTATATATATATATATATATGCAGCCACTAATTAGCAGGTAGCTTCGAGTAATGCATTGTTGCTCTAAAGTCTACCTAGGTATTCTTTTCAACACAGGATACCAAGAGAACAAAGCAAATTAGATAATATAAGTAAATTGGAAAGTTGTTTAAAATTGCATGCTCTATCTGAATCATGAAAGAAAAAATTTGGATTTATGTCCCTTTAAGTTTTTGGCTGTATGGAAAACAGAGATTATGTGCACAGTGTTTCAATATTCTTATTTTCTGTTCTTTCATCCCAACCCCAACTCTTCTTTGTAATAGCTAATTATTTCTATTCCTAAAAATACTAGTTCTGTAACGCATATTTTGTATTGGATAATTATGTCATGCATTGCATATTTTGTATTTGATAATTATGTCATGCATTGTATATTTTGTATTGGATTATTATGTCATGCATTGTATATTTTGTATTGAATAATTATGTCATGCTATGTATATTTTGTATTGAATAATTATGTCATGCATTGTATATTTTGTATTGAATAATTATGTCATGCATTGCATATTTTGTATTGGATAATTATGTCATGCATTGTATATTTTGTATTGGATAATGTGTCATGCATTGTATATTTTGTATTGGATAATGTCATGCATTGTATATTTTGTATTGGATAATTATGTCATGCATTGTATATTTTGTATTGGATAATGTGTCATGCATTGTATATTTTGTATTGGATTATTATGTCATGCATTGTATATTTTGTATTGGATAATTATGTCATGCATTGTATATTTTGTATTGGATAATTATGTCATGCATTGTATATTTTGTATTGGATAATTATGTCATGCATTGTATATTTTGTATTGAATAATTATGTCATGCATTGTATATTTTGTATTGGATAATTATGTCATGCATTGTATATTTTTTGTTGGCTAGCCAGGTAAAGCCCAATATATGGCACGCAGCTATATTGCGTCAGGATGCAGTTTTCATTGTATACATTCTGGTTGGACACCAATGAGTTTGCATGGTCTGACAAGCAATTACATACCATTACATTGCATACATTACCGGAAGTATAAAACTGATCTGAAACTAGGTTTACTAATCACAATTTATTAGTGCATGGTCTTATGAAATCAGATGACAGTGGGAGATGCAAAACAAAATCCAAAGCAAATAAACAAAATAAAATAAAGATTCGATCATTTAATACTTTTTCTTTTTAAAATAAACATAGCTACTTCTGCTAACGGAAGGGTTACTGTCTCTCCATACAAGGCATGACCTGGGAAATTTGCACTGGATATTTCCATTTATTGGCAGGCTTCTTAACCAAGGTATAACTTCCCCGTAACCTTCTGTCTTTTTTTGTTATCTTTTTATATTACTCACCTAGCTTCCTCCTCTTCCTTTATAAGAGCTAAAAAGGAAAGAGATGCATTTCAAAATACACAGTGCATATGACAACATATATTTACTAAAGTTATCCCTTTAAAAGGAAAATTGTCTGTGTTGTCTAAGGGAAAAGGTTAGACTAGGTATAGTAGCTGAAATGTTCTTCAGAGGTTTTTAATTAAATCAAATCCTCTCTTAAAGCAATACTAGTGTCTGATATGGTCATTCTGTGGGGATCAAAACCTATCATGGGGCAAAGATTTCCACTAAATTGCTATTTCAAGAAATAAAATAATACATTCATTTTTTAACATAAGAAGATACAGATTCAAGACACACTATGGTAAAATGTCCATTACGATTCAATTATGCTTTTTTTTTTTTAATTAAGACTTAATTTACATTTACATCTACACCAGGGATTTTACAAAGTCTTAAGAGGTGGGCCTTTACAAGCCAGCACCACTCCGCCCATTATCAGATGTTACATGATTTTTTCTCTTTAAAGAAAATTGTAATATTTATTTTTAGTTTTTATTTAGGGAATTTACATCTGATGAAGGACCATTTTAAAAATTCAATGAGCCGGGGCACCATAAATTCTTTGATTATCAAGTCCTGCCTAAAGGAAAGCTAAAAGTACCAAGTACTGCTATTTTAAATTATAAACAGACAAAATGTAATGTTCATGGTAGACCAATGCGTTCAAAAGAAATATTTTGCCAGACCATTAAAATAATCTTACATAATATAAAACAATTGGTAAGAAGCAACAAAAACATAATTTATGCTTACCAGATAAATTCCTTTCCTTACGGATAGGGAGAGTCCAGGGCTTCATTCCTTACTGTTGGGAAATACAACACTTGGCCACCAGGAGAAGGCAAAGCCACCCCAGCCAAAGGCTTAAATATCCCTCCCACTTCCTCATTACCCCAGTCATTCTGCCGAGGGAACAAGGAAAAGTAGGAGCAATATCAGGGTATAAATGGTGCCAGAAGAATAAGATAAATAATAGGGGGCCGCCCTTAGAAAAGAAAAAAACGGCGGGGGGCGTGGACTCTTCCTGTCCGGAAGGAAAGGAATTTATCTGGTAAGCATAAATTATGTTTTCCTTCCTAAGATAGGTAGAGTCCACTGTTTCATTCCTTACTGTTGGGAAAACTATACCCAAGCTCCAGAGGACACTGAATGAATAACGGGAGGGAACAAAGAGGAAGAAGCGGACCCTATTCTGAGGGCACCACAGCCTGCAAAACTTTTCTCCCGAAAGCTGCTTCAGCTGAAGCAAAAACATCAAACTTCTAAAAATTAGAAAAAGTATGTAAGGAGGACCAGGTAGCCGCCTTACAAACCTGATCCATAGAGGCCTCGTTCTTAAAGGCCCAAGAGGAAGCCACTGCTCTAGTGGAATGAGCCGTTATCCTCTCAGGAGGATGATGTCCCGCTGTCTCATAAGCTAAGCGGATGACACTCCTCAACAAGAAAGAAAGTGAAGTCGAAGTAGCCTTCTGCCCCTTACGCTTCCCCGAATAGACAACAAAGAGGAAGATTGTCTAAACTCCTTAGTAGCCTGAAGAAAGAACTTCAAACACATCCAAATAGTGAAGTCCTATCGTGACGAAAGGCAAAGATTGACTGGGGTAATGATGAAGTGGGAGGGATATTTAAGCCTTTGTATGGGGTGTCTTTGCCTCCTCCTGGTGGCCAGGTGTTGTATATCCCAACAGTAAGGAATGAAGCTGCGGACTCTCCCTATCTGAGGAAGGTAACTAAATTTTTGCTCACATTTCTAACAAAAATGACTTAGACCGATAATTCCAATCCAAGATTCTACCATGATTGACATCTTGCCCAGCAGCATCTCCAGGATATTTTTTCAGTTGCTGATTACTCCTTTACACCTAAATTTAAAGTTCTGCGTTAGCCTTAAAAAGCAGCGTTAAGGGGTCCTAACGCTGCTTTTTAACGCCCGCTGGTATTACGAGTCAGGGAGGTAGAGGGTCACCGCTCACTTTTCTTCCGCGACTTTTGGCTACCGCAAATCCCCTTACGTCGGGGATTTGCCTAACGCTGGTATTACAAGTCTTGGAAGAAGTGAGCGGTACAGCATCTACCACCAAGACTCCTACCGCCTAAAAAAGTCAGTAGTTAAGAATTTTATGGGCTAACGCCGGAACATAAAGCTCTTAACTACCATGCTACAAAGTACACTAACACCCATAAACTACCTATGAACCCCTAAACCGAGGCCCCCCCACATCGCAAACACTAAAATAAAATTATTTAACCCCTAATCTGCCGACCGGACACCGCCGCCACCTACATTATACCTATGAACCCCTAATCTGCTGCCCCTAACATCGCCGACATCTACATTATATTTATTAACCCCTTATCTGCCCCCCCCAACGTCGCCGCCACCTACCTACACTTATTAACCCCTAATCTGCCGACCGGACTGCACTGCCACTATAATAAATGTATTAACCCCTAAACCGCCGCACTCCCACCTCGCAAACACTATAATAAATTTGATTAACCCCTAATCTGCCCTCCCTAACATCGCCGCCACCTACATACAACTATTAACCCCTAATCTGCCACCCCCAACGTCGCCACTACTATAATAAAGTTATTAACCCCTAAACCTAAGTCTAACCCTAACCCTAACACCCCCCTAAGTTAAATATAATTTAAATAAAACAAACTAAAATTACTATAATTAAATAAATTATTCCTATTTAAAAATAAATACTTACCTATAAAATAAACCCTAATATAGCTACAATATAACTTATAGTTACATTGTATCTATTTTAGGATTTATATTTATTTCACAGGCAACTTTGTATTTATTTTAACTAGGTACAATAGCTATTAAATAGTTAATAACTATTTAATAGCTAAGTAGTTAAAATAATTACAAAATTACCTGTAAAATAAATCCTAACCTAAGTTACAAATACACCGAACACTACACTATCAATAAATTAATTAAATAAATTACCTACAATTATCTAAACTAAAATAAAATTAAATAAACTAAACTAAAAGAAACAAACACTAAATTACAAAAAATAAAAAAATATTACAAGAATTTTAATCTAATTACACCTAATCTAAGCCCCCATAATAAAATAAAAAAGCCCCCCAAAATAAGAAAATTCCCTACCCTATACTAAATTACAAAAGTAATCAGCTCTTTTACCAGCCCTTAAAAGGGCTTTTTGCAGGGCATTGCCCCAAATTAATCAGCTCTTTTACCTGTAAAAAAAAAAATACAAGACCCCCCCAACATTACAACCCACCACCCACACACCCCTACTCTAAACCCCACCCGATCCCCCCTTTAAAAAAACCTAACACTACCCCATTGAAGATCACCCTACCTTGAGCCGTCTTCAGCCAGCCGGGCACCGATGGGACAGAAGAGGACATCCGGACCGGCACAAGTCTTCATCCGATCGGGGCAGAAGAGGTCCTCCATCCAGCAGAAGTCTTCATCCAGGCGGCATCTTCTATCTTCATCCATCCGGCGCAGAGCGGGTCCATCTTCAAGACATCCGACGCGGAACATCCTCTTCTGACGACGGCTAACACTGAATGAAGGTTCCTTTAAATGACGTCATCCAAGATGGCGTCCCTCGAATTCAGATTGGCTGATAGGATTCTATCAGCCAATCGGAATTAAGGAAGGAAAAATCTGATTGGTTGATTTAATCAGCCAATCGGATTGAAGTTCAATCCGATTGGCTGATTGGATCAGCCAACAGAATTGACATCGCATTCTATTGGCTGATCCAATCAGCCAATGGGATTGAACTTCAATCTGATTGGCTGATTAAATCCTATCAGCCAATCGGAATTCGAGGGACGCCATCTTGGATGACGTCATTTAAAGGACCAGGCATTCGGTGTTAGGACGTCGTTGGAAGAAGATGGCTCCGCGTCGGCTGGATGGAAGATGGCTCTGCTCCGCTCCGGATGATTGAAGATAGAAGACGCCGCTTGGATGAAGACTTCGGCCGGATGCAGGACCTCTTCTGCCCTGCTTGGATGAAGAATTTGGCCTGGCTGGGTGAAGACCACTCAAGGTAGTGTTAGGTTTTTTTAAGGGGGGTTTGGGTGGGTTTTAGAGTAGGGGTGTGTGGGTGGTGGGTTTTAATGTTGGGGTGGGTTGTATTTTTTTTTTTTTTACAGGTAAAAGAGCTGATTACTTTGGGGCAATGCCCCGCAAAAAGCCCTTTTAAGGGCTGGTAAAAGAGCTGATTACTTTGTAATTTAGTATAGGGTAGGGCATTTTATTATTTTGGGGGGCTTTTTAATTTTATTAGGGGGCTTAGATTAGGTGTAATTAGTTTAAAAAATTTTTTTTATTTTCTGTAATTTAGTGTTTGTTTGTTTTTGTAATATAGTTTAGTTTATTTAATTGTATTTTATTTTAGATCATTGTAGGTAATTTATTTAATTAATTAATTTATTGATAGTGTAGTGTTAGGTGTATTTGTAACTTAGGTTAGGATTTATTTTACAGGTAATTTTGTAATTATTTTAACTAGGTAGCTATTAAATAGTTATTAACTATTTAATAGCTATTGTACCTAGTTAAAATAAATACAAAGTTGCCTGTAAAAAAAATATAAATCCTAAAATAGATACAATGTAACTATTAGTTATATTGTAGCTATATTAGGGTTTATTTTATAGCTAAGTATTTAGTTTTAAATAGGAACAATTTATTTAATTATAGTAAATTTATTTCATTTTATTTAAATTATATTTAACTTAGGGGGGTGTTAGGGTTAGACTTAGGTTTAGGGGTTAATAACCTTATTATAGTAGCGGCAGATTAGGGGTTAATAATTGTAGGTAGGTGACGGCAATGTTAGGGAGGGCAGATTAGGGGTTAATCAAATTTATTATAGTGTTTGCGAGGCGGGAGTGCGGCGGTTTAAGGGTTAATACATTTATTATAGTGGCGGCGATGTCCGGTCGGCAGATTAGGAGTTAATAAGTGTAGGTAGGTGGCGGCGATGTTAGGGAGGGCAGATTAGGGGTTAATCAAATTTATTATAGTGTTTGCGAGGCGGGAGTGCGGCGGTTTAGGGGTTAATACATTTATTATAGTGGCGGCGATGTCCGGTCGGCAGATTAGGGGTTAATAAGTGTAGGTAGGTGGCGGCGACGTTGGGAGGGGGACAGATTAGGGGTTAATAAATATAATGTAGGTGTTGGCGATGTTAGGGACAGCAGATTAGGGGTTCATAGGGATAATGTAGGTGGCCGCGGTGCCCGGAGCTGCAGATTAGGGGTTAATAATAAAATGCAGGTGTCAGCGATAGCGGGGGTGGAAGATTAGGGGTTAATAAGTGTAAGGTTAGGGGTGTTTAGACTCGGGGTTCATGTTAGGGTGTTAGTTGTAGACTTAGAAAGTGTTTCCACATAGGAAACAATGGGGCTGCGTTAAGAGCTGAACACTGCTTTTTTTCAGGTGTTAGGTTTTTTCAGCCAGCTCAGCCCCATTGTATCCTATGGGGAAATCGTGCACGAGCATGTTTTTCCAGCTTACCACTACCGTAAGCAACGCTGGTATTGAGAGTTGAAGTGGAGCTAATTTTGGCTCAACGCTCACTTTTCTGAGGCTAACGTAGCCATTCAGAAAACTCATAATACCAGCGTTGGCTTAAGGGTGCGCTGGAAAAAAAAGGAGCGTTAGAGCCGCAGGTTTTTACCGACAAAACTCTAAATCTAGGTGTTAGTGTACACAAGGTTTTCCTGACATCTTTATTACGTTTTTGGATATTTAGCACTTACTAAAATATTTCTAAATAAGATCTAAGTACTGGATATGAAAAACAGAATTTATGTTTACCTGATAAATTACTTTCTCCAACGGTGTGTCCGGTCCACGGCGTCATCCTTACTTGTGGGATATTCTCTTCCCCAACAGGAAATGGCAAAGAGCCCAGCAAAGCTGGTCACATGATCCCTCCTAGGCTCCGCCTACCCCAGTCATTCGACCGACGTTAAGGAGGAATATTTGCATAGGAGAAACCATATGGTACCGTGGTGACTGTAGTTAAAGAAAATAAATTATCAGACCTGATTAAAAAAACCAGGGCGGGCCGTGGACCGGACACACCGTTGGAGAAAGTAATTTATCAGGTAAACATAAATTCTGTTTTCTCCAACATAGGTGTGTCCGGTCCACGGCGTCATCCTTACTTGTGGGAACCAATACCAAAGCTTTAGGACACGGATGAAGGGAGGGAGCAAATCAGGTCACCTAAATGGAAGGCACCACGGTTTGCAAAACCTTTCTCCCAAAAATAGCCTCAGAAGAAGCAAAAGTATCAAACTTGTAAAATTTGGTAAAAGTGTGCAGTGAAGACCAAGTCGCTGCCCTACATATCTGATCAACAGAAGCCTCGTTCTTGAAGGCCCATGTGGAAGCCACAGCCCTAGTGGAATGAGCTGTGATTCTTTCGGGAGGCTGCCGTCCGGCAGTCTCGTAAGCCAATCTGATGATGCTTTTAATCCAAAAAGAGAGAGAGGTAGAAGTTGCTTTTTGACCTCTCCTTTTACCGGAATAAACAACAAACAAGGAAGATGTTTGTCTAAAATCCTTTGTAGCTTCTAAATAGAATTTTAGAGCGCGAACAACATCCAAATTGTGCAACAAACGTTCCTTCTTTGAAACTGGTTTCGGACACAGAGAAGGTACGATAATCTCCTGGTTAATGTTTTTGTTAGAAACAACTTTTGGAAGAAAACCAGGTTTAGTACGTAAAACCACCTTATCTGCATGGAACACCAGATAAGGAGGAGAACACTGCAGAGCAGATAATTCTGAAACTCTTCTAGCAGAAGAAATTGCAACTAAAAACAAAACTTTCCAAGATAATAACTTAATATCAACGGAATGTAAGGGTTCAAACGGAACCCCCTGAAGAACTGAAAGAACTAAATTGAGACTCCAAGGAGGAGTCAAAGGTTTGTAAACAGGCTTAATTCTAACCAGAGCCTGAACAAAGGCTTGAACATCTGGCACAGCTGCCAGCTTTTTGTGAAGTAACACAGACAAGGCAGAAATCTGTCCCTTAAGGGAACTTGCAGATAATCCTTTTTCCAATCCTTCTTGAAGGAAGGATAGAATCTTAGGAATCTTAACCTTGTCCCAAGGGAATCCTTTAGATTCACACCAACAGATATATTTTTTCCAAATTTTGTGGTAAATCTTTCTAGTTACAGGCTTTCTGGCCTGAACAAGAGAATCGATAACAGAATCTGAGAACCCTCGCTTCGATAAGATCAAGCGTTCAATCTCCAAGCAGTCAGCTGGAGTGAAACCAGGTTCGGATGTTCGAACGGACCCTGAACAAGAAGGTCTCGTCTCAAAGGTAGCTTCCAAGGTGGAGCCGATGACATATTCACCAGATCTGCATACCAAGTCCTGCGTGGCCACGCAGGAGCTATCAAGATCACCGACGCCCTCTCCTGATTGATCCTGGCTACCAGCCTGGGGATGAGAGGAAACGGCGGGAACACATAAGCTAGTTTGAAGGTCCAAGGTGCTACTAGTGCATCCACTAGAGCCGCCTTGGGATCCCTGGATCTGGACCCGTAGCAAGGAACTTTGAAGTTCTGACGAGAGGCCATCAGATCCATGTCTGGAATGCCCCACAGCTGAGTGACTTGGGCAAAGATTTCCGGATGGAGTTCCCACTCCCCCGGATGCAATGTCTGACGACTCAGAAAATCCGCTTCCCAATTTTCCACTCCTGGGATGTGGATAGCGGACAGGTGGCAGGAGTGAGACTCCGCCCATAGAATGATTTTGGTCACTTCTTCCATCGCTAGGGAACTCCTTGTTCCCCCCTGATGGTTGATGTACGCAACAGTTGTCATGTTGTCTGATTGAAACCGTATGAACTTGGCCCTCGCTAGCTGAGGTCAAGCCTTGAGAGCATTGAATATCGCTCTCAGTTCCAGAATATTTATCGGTAGAAGAGATTCTTCCCGAGACCAAAGACCCTGAGCTTTCAGGGATCCCCAGACCGCGCCCCAGCCCATCAGACTGGCGTCGGTCGTGACAATGACCCACTCTGGTCTGCGGAATGTCATCCCTTGTGACAGGTTGTCCAGGGACAGCCACCAACGGAGTGAGTCTCTGGTCCTCTGATTTACTTGTATCTTCGGAGACAAGTCTGTATAATCCCCATTCCACTGACTGAGCATGCACAGTTGTAATGGTCTTAGATGAATGCGCGCAAAAGGAACTATGTCCATTGCCGCTACCATCAACCCGATCACTTCCATGCACTGAGCTATGGAAGGAAGAGGAACGGAATGAAGTATCCGACAAGAGTCTAGAAGCTTTGTTTTTCTGGCTTCTGTCAGAAATATCCTCATTTCTAAGGAGTCTATTATTGTTCCCAAGAAGGGAACCCTTGTTGACGGAGATAGAGAACTCTTTTCCACGTTCACTTTCCATCCGTGAGATCTGAGAAAGGCCAGGACTATGTCCGTGTGAGCCTTTGCTTGAGGAAGGGACGACGCTTGAATCAGAATGTCGTCCAAATAAGGTACTACAGCAATGCCCCTTGGTCTTAGCACAGCTAGAAGGGACCCTAGTACCTTTGTGAAAATCCTTGGAGCAGTGGCTAATCCGAAAGGAAGCGCCACGAACTGGTAATGCTTGTCCAGGAATGCGAACCTTAGGAACCGATGATGTTCCTTGTGGATAGGAATATGTAGATACGCATCCTTTAAATCCACCGTGGTCATGAATTGACCTTCCTGGATGGAAGGAAGATTAGTTCGAATGGTTTCCATCTTGAACGATGGAACCTTGAGAAACTTGTTTAAGATCTTGAGATCTAAGATTGGTCTGAACGTTCCCTCTTTTTTGGGAACTATGAACAGATTGGAGTAGAACCCCATCCCTTGTTCTCTTAATGGAACAGGATGAATCACTCCCATTTTTAACAGGTCTTCTACACAATGTAAGAATGCCTGTCTTTTTATGTGGTCTGAAGACAACTGAGACCTGTGGAACCTCCCCCTTGGGGGAAGCCCCTTGAATTCCAGAAGATAACCTTGGGAGACTATTTCTAGCGCCCAAGGATCCAGAACATCTCTTGCCCAAGCCTGAGCGAAGAGAGAGAGTCTGCCCCCCACCAGATCCGGTCCCGGATCGGGGGCCAACATTTCATGCTGTCTTGGTAGCAGTGGCAGGTTTCTTGGCCTGCTTTGCCTTGTTCCAGCCTTCCATTGGTCTCCAAGCTGGCTTGGCTTGAGAAGTATTACCCTCTTGCTTAGAGGACGTAGCACTTTGGGCTGGTCCGTTTCTACGAAAGGGACGAAAATTAGGTTTATTTTTTGCCTTGAAAGGCCGATCCTGAGGAAGGGCGTGGCCCTTACCCCCAGTGATATCAGAGATAATCTCTTTCAAGTCAGGGCCAAACAGCGTTTTCCCCTTGAAAGGAATGTTAAGTAGCTTGTTCTTGGAAGACGCATCAGCCGACCAAGATTTCAACCAAAGCGCTCTGCGCGCCACAATAGCAAACCCAGAATTCTTAGCCGCTAACCTAGCCAATTGCAAAGTGGCGTCTAGGGTAAAAGAATTAGCCAATTTGAGAGCATTGATTCTGTCCATAATCTCCTCATAAGGAGGAGAATCACTATAGACCGCCTTTATCAGCTCATCGAACCAGAAACATGCGGCTGTAGCGACAGGGACAACGCATGAAATTGGTTGTAGAAGGTAACCCTGCTGAACAAACATCTTTTTAAGCAAACCTTCTAATTTTTTATCCATAGGATCTTTGAAAGCACAACTATCCTCTATGGGTATAGTGGTGCGTTTGTTTAAAGTGGAAACCGCTCCCTCGACCTTGGGGACTGTCTGCCATAAGTCCTTTCTGGGGTCGACCATAGGAAACAATTTTTTAAATATGGGGGGAGGGACGAAAGGAATACCGGGCCTTTCCCATTCTTTATTAACAATGTCCGCCACCCGCTTGGGTATAGGAAAAGCTTCTGGGAGCCCCGGCACCTCTAGGAACTTGTCCATTTTACATAGTTTCTCTGGGATGACCAACTTGTCACAATCATCCAGAGTGGATAATACCTCCTTAAGCAGAATGCGGAGATGTTCCAACTTAAATTTAAATGTAATCACATCAGGTTCAGCATGTTGAGAAATGTTCCCTGAATCAGTAATTTCTCCCTCAGACAAAACCTCCCTGGCCCCATCAGACTGGGTTAGGGGCCCTTCAGAAACATTATTATCAGCGTCGTCATGCTCTTCAGTATCTAAAACAGAGCAGTCGCGCTGACGCTGATAAGTGTTCATTTTGGCTAAAATGTTTTTGACAGAATTATCCATTACAGCCGTTAATTGTTGCATAGTAAGGAGTATTGGCGCGCTAGATGTACTAGGGGCCTCCTGAGTGGGCAAGACTCGTGTAGACGAAGGAGGGAATGATGCAGTACCATGCTTACTCCCCTCACTTGAGGAATCATCTTGGGCATCATTGTCATTGTCACATAAATCACATTTATTTAAATGAATAGGAATTCTGGCTTCCCCACATTGAGAACACAGTCTATCTGGTAGTTCAGACATGTTAAACAGGCATAAACTTGATAACAAAGTACAAAAAACGTTTTAAAATAAAACCGTTACTGTCACTTTAAATTTTAAACTGAACACACTTTATTACTGCAATTGCGAAAAAACATGAAGGAATTGTTCAAAATTCACCAAATTTTCACCACAGTGTCTTAAAGCCTTAAAAGTATTGCACACCAAATTTGGAAGCTTTAACCCTTAAAATAACGGAACCGGAGCCGTTTTGAACTTTAACCCCTTTACAGTCCCTGGTATCTGCTTTGCTGAGACCCAACCAAGCCCAAAGGGGAATACGATACCAAATGACGCCTTCAGAAAGTCTTTTCTAAGTATCAGAGCTCCTCTCACATGCGAATGCATGCCATGCCTCTCAAAAACAAGTGCGCAACACCGGCGCGAAAATGAGGCTCTGCCTATGCTTTGGGAAAGCCCCTAAAGAATAAGGTGTCTAAAACAGTGCCTGCCGATATTATTATATCAAAATACCCAAATAAAATGATTCCTCAAGGCTAAATATGTGTTAATAATGAATCGATTTAGCCCAGAAAAAGTCTACAGTCTTAATAAGCCCTTGTGAAGCCCTTATTTACGATCGTAATAAACATGGCTTACCGGATCCCATAGGGAAAATGACAGCTTCCAGCATTACATCGTCTTGTTAGAATGTGTCATACCTCAAGCAGCAAGAGACTGCTCACTGTTCCCCCAACTGAAGTTAATTGCTCTCAACAGTCCTGTGTGGAACAGCCATGGATTTTAGTGACGGTTGCTAAAATCATTTTCCTCATACAAACAGAAATCTTCATCTCTTTTCTGTTTCTGAGTAAATAGTACATACCAGCACTATTTCAAAATAACAAACTCTTGATTGAATAATAAAAACTACAGTTAAACACTAAAAAACTCTAAGCCATCTCCGTGGAGATGTTGCCTGTACAACGGCAAAGAGAATGACTGGGGTAGGCGGAGCCTAGGAGGGATCATGTGACCAGCTTTGCTGGGCTCTTTGCCATTTCCTGTTGGGGAAGAGAATATCCCACAAGTAAGGATGACGCCGTGGACCGGACACACCTATGTTGGAGAAATATACTTTTAATCAAAATGTCTTTAAAGGGATAGGAAAGTCAAAAATAAACTTTCATGATTCAGAAAGTGCATGTGCTGTAAAGGTTTAAATTATTTACTATCATCAAATTTACTTTCTTCTTTTGGCATTGTTTGTTGAAAATAATAAGTATATATCCTCAGCAGCAGCAGCAATGCACTACTTGGAGCTAGATCGTGAGTGATGGCTACACACATTGTCCCTTCTCATTGGCTTACTAGATGTGTTCAACTAGCTCCCAGAAGTGCATTGCTGATCTAGAGCTTACTTTGTTTAGAGCTTACTGTGTGTTTATTCCTTTGCATGGATTAAACACATAGGGCCCCATTTATCAAGCTGTGAAAGCAGCTTCAGGGTCCCAGTGTTTTAGACTCACCTAAGTAGCAGCGGTCTTACGATCTCAGCCATCTAAAGTGTGGCGGAGTGAAATATTTCTGTTCTGATCTGATCGGGATGATTGACAGCCCCTGCTTGCAGCCAATTGGCTGCCGGCAATCAGGGACGACATTACATAAGCAGCTGCTTGTGCAATCTTAAAGAGTGTACAGCATATGCTGCCCACAAGCAGCGAGGTTCAGCGGACATGTTCGCGGTAGCAAACCATGTCTGTCCAACATTTGTTAAATGGAGCCCATAGGGACCAATGATCTAAAGGTTTCTGTGTTGGCGAGATTCCTTAAGAGTGCTCACCAGTACTTCTATTTCCCTGGAGGAATTTTTTAAAGCCACATTTTACCCTGAAAGCAGGGTGTCTCGCTAAGAGGCGTACATTGCATTTTCATATGGGAAGGATATGCATACATTACAAAAGTGCACAATGAAAATTTAAAAATTTAAAAATCCTATGAAAGGAATAATTGAACCATTCACACAAAAATAATATTGTTAAGGTGCATCAAAATTGTAACAAAATTGTTCACTAAGAATTGTATTTTTTCAAAACCGTATAATTTGTATGTAAATTACACAGTAATAAACCATATTAAAATGTAAAATGTTACATAATACATACTATGTGCAGAATTAGGTAACATTATCTTAGCGACAGCTTTAAAAATCAAAAGATTTTAGAAATTTTAGCCCCCAATGTTAAACTTACCTCGTTTCCTCTCCAGGCACTTCTGATCAGACCTTCTTTTCAAAAGCGGTTCGCGGACGCGCTGTCTAATCAAAGCACGCTTGATTGCGCTATTGAACTAAATGTAGCTCGCTCCCACTACTAGACCAGAGTTCAATAGCGCGACCGGGCGTGCTGTAGTTAGACAGTGCGCCCGCGAACTGCTTTTGAAAGGAAGACCTGATCAGAAGTGCCTGGAGTGGAAAGAGGTAAGTTTAACATTAAGGGCTAAAATCTTTAAAATCTTTTGATTTTTAAAGCTGTCGCTAAGATGTTAGATAATTCTGCACTTTGTGCAGGATTATGTATCATTATTTTTTAAGTTTACTGTCCCTTAAAAGTTTAAACATACACCGGGTTCTCCCAGTGTACTTTGTCCTCCATTGCAAACTTTTATATAGCAGAAAGCTCTCGCCACTCACAGGGACAGCCCATTTTCTTTGATAACTGACTGTCCGTGTGAGGCTAAATGTGTTTTTTCACATTTTTGGTGATGAACTTTTGATCATTGGGCCCATAGTTATTTGAAACCAAAAGTGCAAAAAAAAATGCACTAACAATGATATAATTTTGATTTTGCACTTTTATATCCTACAAACAAACAAAATGTGCTCCCTACCACAAACTCGACACATTTTAAGCCTCTCTTGTTTATTATTTTTAGAATACTGAAAACTTCAAATCAAAATCAACAACTGGAAAAAAAACAGCTTATAACAAATAAAGTTTAAATAATGTTTATTTTATCATAGACAAATCTAAAAACAATAGGTATGTGTTTCTGGTACATCCTTGTTAACTACTCTTTTATAGGTAGTTTTTTTAAGAAGCCAAATGGATTCTGATCATGTGTTAGTAGAGAATGTAAGTGACGTACTCAGGACTGTTTGCTTTAGCTGCAAACAACTTACCATCTAGATCTTCTAGGTCTTTGGGCTTTGTCCAGCGAGATTCCTTGGTCTGAGAGTTGTAATAGTATGATTTGCCTGTGTCAGATTTATATTCCTTCCATGGACACTTAGATAGTAGTAACTGACAAAACAAAATGTGTAGGGTAGAAATGAAAAACTGTGATTCAAATGTCTTAACTGTACAACTGGACCTGAAACAAATTTATAGTTCAGCAAATTAAATATTTCAAACAAATAAAATGATACACATAGGGCGAGATTACATATGTGGAGTAAGTTTCAGCGTAACTGCTGAAACCCACGTCGCCCGTAAGTTCACCTCGCACATCTTGTGTATCACTTAAACCGCGCCGGCAGAGGATATACTGCCGTAAATCAAACAAACTGGCGAGGTTCAGAAATGTGCGCAAATACACATTTCTAGTGTTGCCAGTGACTTACGCCAGTATATCATATTGCGGCGCGTATGTGAAATGTTTTTTTTTTTTTTTAAATCGCACGTAAAAATCGAAACCAGCTAAAAGAATTAAACCGACATGTCAAAACAGCATTTAAAAGCCCTAATCTGCCATCCCCCCACATCCCATCTACTATTCAAAGTTATTAACCCTTAATCCGCCATCCCTCCACATAATAATCACTAATAAATTGTATTAACCCCTAAACCCGCCATCCCCTCACAACGCAAACCACTATATAAACCTATTGACCCTTAAACCGCCAATTCCCCACATCGCAATTTATCTAATTAACCTATTAACCCCTAATCCGCCAACCCCCACATCACAAACGACATAATTAACCCCTAACCAGCCCCCCCCACATAGCAATAACTAATTAAAGTATTAACCCATAATCCGCCAACCCTCCACATCGCAGGGTATTAACCTAATAACTAAGCCCCTTAACATAACACCCCCTAACTTAACCCCAATTAAAATACACTTGCATAAAAAATAAATACTAACTACATTAAAAAATAATAAACAATTACAAAAAATTAAAAAATTAAAATTACAAAATAAATCTAACATTACTCAAAATAAAAAAATTACCCCTACTCAAAATAAAAAAACCTACCCTTACACAAAATAAAAAAACATAAAATTACAAAAAATTACAAAAAATCTAACACTACAGAAAATAACAAACGAATTTATCCAAAATAAAAAAGTTTTTCCCATTTTAATACTCCCATTAAAACAAAAAAAAGTCACCCCAAAATTAAAAAAACCCAATCTAACAATTAACTACCAATAGCCCTTAAAAGGGCTAACAGCTCTTTTGCCCTAAAAAAAAAAAAAGTACCCTTATAGCTAACATTACAACCAAGCCCACCCACCCGACTGCCAAAATAAAAAAAAACCCTAACAAAAAAAATAATAATCTACCCATTGCCCCAAAAAGGGCATTTGTATGGGCATTGCCCTTAAAAGGGCTATAGATCTTTTACAGCCCATAAAAAGCCCTAATCTAAAAATTAAAACATCCCAAAAAAAAAAAAGAACCTAACACTAACCCCAAAATAGGTACTCACCATTGCTGAAATCCGGTGATCCATCTTCTTCCCGGCGGTGAAAGGTCTTCATCCAGGCGGCTCCATCTTCATCCATCGCGGGTCCATCTTCTATCTTCTTGGTGGAGGCGGAGCGGTCGTCAGAGGCCAGGATCCAGAGTGGTCGGCTGGGACAGCGGTCATTGGCGCATGGAGGTCCTCTTCATGTGATCATCCGCCGCACAATGAAGATTAAATGCAAGGTACCCCTTTTATATTGGGGTACCCTTGCATTCCTATTGGCTGAAAAATTCAAAGCAATCAATAGGATGAGAGCTACTTACATCCTATTGGACCCTCGCCTCCAACGACCGCTCCAACAACCCTTCCGCCTCTGCCAAGACGATAGAAGATGGAACCGCGATGGATGAAGGTGGAGCCGCCTGGATGAGGACCTTTCGTTACAGGGAAGATGGATCGCCGGACTTTAGCAATGGTGAGTACCTATTTTGGGGTTAGTGTTAGTTTTTTTTTAGATTAGGGCTTTTTTTATTTTTATGGGCTGTAAAAGAGCTGAATGCCCTTTTAAGGGCATTGCCCATAGAAATGTCCTTTTCGGGGCAATGGGTAGATTAGGGTTTTTTTTTGTTGGTGGATGTAATGTTAGGGGTACTTTGTTGTTTTTTTCAGGGCAAAAGAGCTGTTAACTTTAGGGCAATGCCCTTCAAAAAGCCCTTTTAATGGCTATTGGTAGTTAATTGCTAGATTAGGGGGGTATTTTGGGGTGGCTTTTTTGTTTTAACGGGGTTATTAGAATAGAAATAACTTTTTATTTTGGATAATTTCGTTTTGTTATTTTCTGTAATGTTAGGTTTTTTATTTTTTTTGTCATTTTAGGGGGGTTTATTTTGTGTAAGGGTAGTTTTTTTTATTTTGAATAAGGTTAGTTTTTTTTTATATTTTGAGTAATGTTAGGCTTTTTTTAGTAATTTTTTTGTAATGGTCTATTATTTTTTAATGTAGTTAGTATTGTTTTTTTCTTTATGTATGTGTATTTTAATTGGGGTTAAGTTAGGGGGTGTTAGGTAAGGGGGGTTAGTTTTTAGTTAAATACTTACGTTGTGGGGGGTTGGCGGTGTAGGTGTTAATAGGTTAATTAGATACTTAGTGATGTGGGGGGTTGGCGGTTTGGGGGTTAATACTTTTATTAGGTAATTTAGGATGTGGGGGGATGGCGGTTTATTGGTTAATACTTTTATTAGTTATTGCAATGTGGGGGGATGGCGGTTTAGGTGTTGATATTGGGCATGCGTTAGGTGTTTGTTAAGGCTTCCAGGGAGTTACGAAACTTTTATACTCAGCACAAGGCTTGCTGTGCCTGCCTATGTGTTGCAAGGTGAAAATGGAGTAAAATATCCCCATTCTGGGCGTGTAAGTCCTTGCGCTGAATATATGATACCGACTAGCGACGCTAGTTCTATGTTACCTATGTTAGTTTATGAGAGTAAAAACTGCGGGCGACAGGTAAAATATAAGCGCATAACTTGTATGCTGCACCGTATATGTGATCACTCGATTTGACTAAAAAACATAAATTATACTTACCTGATAATTTCATTTTCTTCTGAAGGGAAGAGTCCACAGCTGCATTAATTAATTTTGGGAATTCAGAACCTGGCCACCAGGAGGAGGCAAAGACACCCCAGCCAAAGGCTTAAATACCTCCCCCACTTCCCTCATCCCCCAGTCATTCTGCCGAGGGAACAAGGGACAGTAGGAGAAACATCAGGGTGAAAAAAGGTGCCAGAAGAACAAAAAAATTACAGCCGCCTCATAGATATAAAAACACGGACGGGAGCTGTGGACTCTTCCCTTCAGAATAAAATGAAATTATCAGGTTAGCATAATTTATGTTTTTCTTCTTAAAAGGGAAGAGTCCACAGCTGCATTCATTACTTTTGGGAAAACAATACCCAAGCTAGAGAACACTGAATGCAATAACGGGTGGGTACAAAAGGCGGCCCCTTCGAAAGGCACCACAGCCTGAATTAAACAACACCCAAAAATTTAGTACAAATGACGCAGAGAAAAACCCGAGCCCAGGTATCTGCACATGAGTTACCCCACCGGCAAAGCCGAACTAGAGACCACTCAGACCTAGAATCCTTCAGGTCCCAACAACCTCCGAAGCGTCTGCCCCACGGGACACGACACCCAAGAAGGTACCCGGCTAAAGATAAGGACCGCATCTGCCCCCCAAAAGGGAACCTGAGACCAGGAAATCCAAAGGAAATTTTTCCACTCAACACCTAAAAAGCGACCCATGGTTGTCTTTACATAGGCAACGCCCAGGGAGACAAACTCCCTAGAACACAAGGACCCAAAAAGAAGGATCCAAACACAGGACATACCTCAAAAGGACTCAAGGAACCCATCATGTCCCCCAATTCCATACCATACCCTAAGGTACTCCAGGAAATTCATGAGTTCCCAGATGCTCCATAACATATCTAGATCTGTAGGCTAGATAGGCGGAGACAGCAGGAGCAGGATAAATATCCCAGCAGCTAGAACAGAGCTTTCCCAGAGAAACTCAAACCGTCTGAACAGAAACTCAAACCTCCTAAAGGCGTGTCAAGCTAGTTAGCATCCAGACAAAAGCAAGTAGCTGTAACTGGATACACCATCACTAAGCAAATCGCTGTGGGTGGTTCCAACTGTAAACCACCAAGGGCGTACAGCCCACCGAATAGCGGCTCCAAGAAGCGCCCCCTCCCGGCACCAGACGCCGGTAGAAAGATGGTGGACATCCAAAGTCCTCCCTCAAGGAAAGCAGAATGGTCAACACTTTGTAGTAACTGATCCCTAACCTTCCCTCCGGCATAACGGTCCCAGCCCAAAGGCTAGTCAAAAGACCGAAGATAAGAGTCCCAGACTACAGGATCAACGAGGAACAAAATCCCCTGTTAGACCGCTGCTACAAACGGCATACTACCGTGAGTCAGGAGAAACATTGTGCTCGGGTATGAGACCCCCTACACGCAGACGTGGGCAAAAAAGGGCACACTTCCCAAAGGAAAAAGTCCCCAAAAACCTCAGCATCCATATATTGGATACACAAAGTGTAAGCCCCCACAGGAGCAAAACCCTAAGCCTCCTGCTGCAGGAACGGAGGAGCCAGACACTACATCACAGCTCCCCTGCCAGGAGCCTGAAACACAGGAAGGGAAAAAAACCCTGCAAGGCAGGACCAAGGACCCCCAGGACTCCACAATACTAAGGTAATTCCGAACCAGGAAAACCCAAACCCTACTCTGGAAGAGAAGGGAATGAACAACGGAAAAAAAACCCTACCATAGGGGCGAGACCCATCGGCCACATCGCCAACCCAGTTGAAAAGCACCTGGAGTCTACAGGAACATTGTAAATGCACTAGACAGGTAGGGGCCCATTAGAAAGACCTAAAGCCTGAGCCACAGTCACAAAAGCATCTCTCAGAGCACCAGCCCCTACGAAGGGGGCTCACAGGACCACAACTACAAGTGTGAAACCGAACTGTCCACACCCATTCATGGAGAGACATGGACCAAGGCCAGGGTTCTCGACAACGGATAATGAAAGATCCAATCTCCGAAAGAACCCTAAACTGCCTCCTCCAAGGAGGATCGCACCTCTAAAGTCCGTAGACTTATCGATCTAGATAGCCTTAAACCCAATGAGTCACTAAGGACTCCTGAACAGTCTGAGAATCGGTACCCAGTGCAATGGGTAGCAAAAAATCTCGTAGGCAAGCGGCAACATGTGATACATGCACAAGCAGTGTAACATCAATACCCAAAGGAAAATGATAACCCAGGCCCTGCTCGCCATCTCCGAGAAGTAACGCAAGGCACCGCCTACGAACTCCAAGCAGAGTATACAGGAAAAAGAAACAACTGCCTGACCCTCGAAGGGTGGCCCTCCGTACCCAACCTCGACACTGCTACTGACAAGCCTCAAGGCTAGCGTAACATCGAGAATGCAACACACCCGAATGGCAAAGACCGTAGTCCGACCAAGGGTATGGACAGGAAAAAGAAACAACTGCCTGACCCTCGAAGGGCGGCCCTCCGTACCCAACCTCGACACTGCTACTGACAAGCCTCAAGGCTAGCGTAACATCGAGAATGCAACACACCCGAACGGCAAAGACCGTAGTCCGACCAAGGGTATTAGCTGGAATAGACGACAGTCATAGAGCTTAAAAAGGCTATTATTCAAGGAAAACTACCTTGAGCAGGCACTTACTATCTACAAAGAGCAGTGCAACTAAAAGTTAAACCTCAGGAAAAAATAGCCTATCAAAAAACAAAATTATTGAAAAAAATATTAGTAAAATGATAATGGGCACTATTAGCCAATTCTCAACCAATATAAAATACAAATAGTAAAAAATAAAAAAATGTAAAATACTTAAAAAGGATATGAGCATAAAAAATACAGTCAAAATATAAGACCCAGTGTCATAACCTGAAATACGTTTCACCTATTATGTTATATATACATATAAATGTCACTGTTATGGTGTAGGTGGATTTCCAAAGTCCCAGTGGAATTGCTCTCAAGATGAAATAGGATAAGTCTTATGGGACCCAGATAACGGTTCCGTTCACTTTAATAGTGAAATCCCACTTGTGAGTGTTCTTTCTGAATCATTCCAGTGTGCTGATCACAAGATCCCGATTGTGGTTGGATCTTTTCAAGACAGAACTGCAAAAGAAAGAGGATCAAGCGCATACGTGATTCACTTTATCAATCTTTATTTCAGTCAAATGACAAAATGCACACTTACAAGATACACAAATAAAATATGCCCAGAGTATTGGTGTTGTCACACAGAAGTTCAGGTCCGGCTTCAATCAAATCACGGATTTTTGTTATAGATATCTCTCCAATGGTATCTCTCCAATGGTACAAAAAATCAGTGAGGGACTGACAAAAGGGTACAAATATAGCACTCTATGAACGTTATTATTAATGCAAAAAATTAGGAAATTAAAATATAACTTTTACTAGATCAAGTTAAAAACAGGGGATTGACAAACATCATTAAAAGTATAAATTTGGATCCACCACTTTTTAACCAGATACTGTCACTGCTGGTTAATAGAGACAAACACCTTTGTTAGGTATATGTGAGTCTCTTGTAAATCAAATGACAAGATTATCTCTTAGCATATTACTCATGTAAGGTGACAATACTCCTGATTCAAGGTAGGTTTGGAGGCCACTAATAAATTACAGTGAATTACGCTATCACAAGTAGAATGTCAGATAGGCTGTTAGGTGGTTATTCATAAACATCTAGGTGGTTTGCACTGAAATATCTTTACCTATGGTTGTAAGGAGTTGTGAACTTAGATATTAAATTACCTGTTAATACCGTTTAATGAAATGTTACTCCTAAATATCTATGTTCATAAGGATAAGTATTGTGCTGCCCACACTAATATAGAGAGTGGGATACCTCACACATTACTGATTTATATCTATTAATACCGTTAATTTCTGACACACTCCTAATTTTTACCTGTTAATACCGTAAAGATGGGTACTAGATTTATCTAAAGTATTTGGTAGAAAGTCTGTTACCTTATAAGTGTCACTAAAATATTGTGAATTAAGGTAAGTCTGACTCTATTACCCACTCGGTTTTATGAATAACTAGGATACTGTATATACTTGGCCTAGCCTAGATCAACACCTATATTACCTGTGAGTAAGCAGGGTTTGTGGTATACCTAGTGTGGCTCGATCAGCTTACAGCTTGCCTATGGTTGTAAGGAGTTGTGAACTCAGATATTAAATTACCTGTAAATACCGTTAATAAAATATTGCTGCCTGAGTATCAATGTTCTTAAGAATAAGTATTGTGCTATCCACGTTAATATAGAGAGTGGGATATCTCACACATAACTGATTTTTACCTGTTAATACCGTAAATATCTGACACACTCCTAATTTTTACCTGTTAATACCGTAAAGATAAGTACTGGTTTTTCTAAAGTATTTGGTAAAAAGTCCGTTACCTAATAGATATCGTTAGAATATTGTGAATTTAAGGTAAATCTGACTCTGTTACCAGCTATATTTTATAAATAACTTGAGTACTATGTATACTAGGCCTGGCCTGGATCAATACCTATATTACCTATGAGTAATCAAGGTTTTTTGTTATACCTAGTGTAGCTCGATCAGCTTAGACTAGATACCGCTATTGCGGCCGAAACTATTTTAATACCATTTTATATTGTCATTTGAGAAAGAATGGAGGATCAACAAATTGATTTAAAAACAACAAATAGGGGAGAACAGGGGGACGCCACTGACGCGTTTCGCCGTGGTGGCTGTATCAAAGGGCCCTAAAATAGTTTCGGCCGCAATAGCGGTATCTAGTCTAAGCTGATCGAGCTACACTAGGTATAACAAAAAACCTTGCTTACTCATAGGTAATATAGGTATTGATCCAGGCCAGGCCTAGTATACATAGTACTCAAGTTATTTATAAAATATAGCTGGTAATAGAGTCAGATTTACCTTAAATTCACAATATTCTAACGATATCTATTAGGTAACTGACTTTTTACCAAATACTTTAGAAAAACCAGTACTTATCTTTACGGTATTAACAGGTAAAAATTAGGAGTGTGTCAGATATTTACGGTATTAACAGGTAAAAATCAGTTATGTGTGAGATATCCCACTCTCTATATTAACGTGGATAGCACAATACTTATTCTTAAGAACATTGATACTCAGGCAGCAATATTTTATTAACGGTATTTACAGGTAATTTAATATCTGAGTTCACAACTCCTTACAACCATAGGCAAGCTGTAAGCTGATCGAGCCACACTAGGTATACCACAAACCCTGCTTACTCACAGGTAATATAGGTGTTGATCTAGGCTAGGCCAAGTATATACAGTATCCTAGTTATTCATAAAACCGAGTGGGTAATAGAGTCAGACTTACCTTAATTCACAATATTTTAGTGACACTTATAAGGTAACAGACTTTCTACCAAATACTTTAGATAAATCTAGTACCCATCTTTACGGTATTAACAGGTAAAAATTAGGAGTGTGTCAGAAATTAACGGTATTAATAGATATAAATCAGTAATGTGTGAGGTATCCCACTCTCTATATTAGTGTGGGCAGCACAATACTTATCCTTATGAACATAGATATTTAGGAGTAACATTTCATTAAACGGTATTAACAGGTAATTTAATATCTAAGTTCACAACTCCTTACAACCATAGGTAAAGATATTTCAGTGCAAACCACCTAGATGTTTATGAATAACCACCAACAGCCTATCTGACCTTCTACTTGTGATAGCGTAATTCACTGTAATTTATTAGTGGCCTCCAAACCTACCTTGAATCAGGAGTATTGTCACCTTACATGAGTAATATGCTAAGAGATAATCTTGTCATTTGATTTAGAAGAGACTCACATATACCTAACAAAGGTGTTTGTCTCTATTAACCAGCAGTGACAGTATCTGGTTAAAAAGTGGTGGATCCAAATTTATACTTTTAATGATGTTTGTCAATCCCCTGTTTTTAACTTGATCTAGTAAAAGTTATATTTTAATTTCCTAAATTTTTGCATTAATAATAACGTTCATAGAGTGCTATATTTGTACCCTTTTGTCAGTCCCTCACTGATTTTTTGTATAGTTTGTTCCCAGGTACAAGCACCTACCCCTAATAGACAATTCATATTACAGTATATCAATACCAGTAGGGGAACGTTATAACACACCATTAAGTGAGTAGTGCCATTGTCTCCTCTCCTTGAATACATCTCTCCAATGGTATAACGTTCAAGGCACTATGTGAGTGTATCTTCAGTGTCTTGGAATTCAACCTTTAGTTATCGCAGCTTCCAGCAACACTGCTGTTTTGTGCTTCCAGTCATTTCAGTTTACAATCTGTATATTATATTCGGTCTTGCACTGCTGCAGCTCGAATCCCAAACACCTGTGGCCTTGAGCAGGCAAACATTGTAGCTGCAACTCCCACAGAAGGCAGGGAACCCCTGCACACCATCTCCCAGAGTAACATGACTCGGAACAGAGAAAAACATGCCCGCACACCATATCAGATGATCCCCCAAAAAGAGGGGAAGGATGAAGCTCCGCCATCGCAAGAAAGAGCGCACTAGGCTAAAGAAACAGCGTCCGGAAAAACCTTGAGTGAAAACCAAATGTTAATCACCCTAAACAGGTCACACACATCTCCCAACTTCCATTCAGTGGCGTCACTAGGGTTGGTGTCACCCGGTGCGGTAAGTCATGGTGTCACCCCCCCCCAGAAAGCAGACACACACAAAAACACAGGCAAACACACATACAAACACTCAGACACACTTAAAAACATACTCAGATGCACACACAAACACTCGGAAACACACTCAGACACACACACAAAAACACACACACAAAAACACTGAGACACACAAAAACTCAGACACACACATACAAAATATGTAAACTGCACTGCATTAATTAGGAAGCTCATGCCTAGAGCTGCTCCCTGGCTCAGCAGAACATCAAATGAAAGATAAACAGAGCACTCTAAAATAAATCACTGAAGAAAAGGTTTAGGCACGCAAACTATGAAAATTCTGCTCTCTGACTCTGTTCCAAGTCTGTCAGTGCACAGCCCTGAGCCGCATGTCACTGAGCAGTGAGCACAGGTAGGCAGGCAGGTTTAGGCTAGCAGCGCAACTTTGCAAGCCCCACGGCACACCCACAACATTCATAGTGAAATTGGGCAGGGGAGGAGCAAAGTACAAACAAGCAAAAGCAGCCGGGAAAACTATTTGTTGAAATTGCAGCACTGGCTCAAGGGGCAAAAAAATTGTGTGTCTACAACTTCCCCAGTCCCACTAATGTTCACAAATGCCAGCCTCTAATAAAATAATCTATGCATCTCAACATTGTATTTCTTTGAATTTCAATAAAATTAAAAAAAAAAAAAAAAAAATTTTTTTTTTGGTGTCACCCCCTGGAGGGTGTCACCCGGGTGCGGCCCGCCCCCCCGCCCCCCCCCTAGTGACGCCACTGCTTCCATTTAATGGAAATAATGGATCTAAGTCTCCGGGACCTGAAGAACCTAGAGTCGTCTGCAAAAAGCAGAATCATAGCCCAGGCGAGTAGCCTGAACCGACCACCCTTATAGTGGTACGCACAACCCTCCGTCCGGAGGAGTTGCATATAACCCACAGGCCTCATACATCAGTAGGATCCGATCCCAGAGTCCATAGATAGGCCTAGAGGCATCCTCAGCACCATGAAGGTGACATGAAACCTGGTAACAGCTGAAAAAGTGCTCGACCAGTACCAGCCTGGAATAAGGACACTGGAACTGTTCAAGGTCCAAGAATTTTTTTTCCCGAAGGATCAATAAATGAACTTGAAAACGAAAATTCTAATATTCAACAAGTGCGCAACTCCCGAGGGAGTGCTCACGCGACCACGAGTCGCAAGTATCGGTTCCAGAGAAGAACATTCATGAAAACGAAATCTAATAGGCCTGAAAAACAAATTAAACACATCCATCCGGATCACAAATAAAATGAAAGGCAGCACCCATCGGGTGAACGCCCAAGGTGAATGAGAACGACAACAGGACCAGCCAAGTAGAGGCCCCATTCACCCAAGCTCAGAAATGGAACCGAAAAAACATAAATAAAAAATAAAATAAAGACGATAAGGAGATTGGCTCCATCCCCTAACATCATACCCATTTTGCCATCCAACTTCTAAGGCCTCGGATCCCTCTGCCCACTAGGACTGGGATCCTCTAACATTGCCAAAACATGTCTTAAAAGAACCCCAAGGCGAGCCAGCCTATAACGGAAGGCAAATTCATCCCTCGCCCGATCTACTGGAGACCTCGGCTCTGAGATTGGGGCTCCTGAAGCCTCAGGGGCCAACGTTTCCCCAGAAGGCCGAACTGAATCAGGCGATCCCACGCTCAATGGATCTAGGTTAACGGAACACGGACAGTATCGGAAAAAATACTTCACTTGGGAGATCTAAATGAGACATCAGCATAGAAATGGCCATGCGGAACCGTGCCGTAACCTCCTGCGGAAACAAGCCACTCTCCGGAGAAGGAGTGAAGGCCATAGGGACACCTGCGGAAAGGGTCTTGGGCATGTGCCTCACGGGTCATGGAAACCTCGGAGGCGGATGGCTCAACGCACTCTAAGCTCCCAGAATCAGGAGAAGAGAGTACTCTAGAACGGCACCCGGAACATAACTGATGGGCATTAATTACCCGGGCCATTTCATATTCATCACAAGAAACATCCTCCGTATTGGAGACATCCGTGTCGCGCATATCAGAATCCTGCATAATCTTGGGATTACAAAAAGACAAAACTAACTGGCACCCTTTAACACCCCCAATGGATGGGGCACTCACTACCTCCTGTAAACCAGACAACCCACGAGCTAGTGAGAAAAACAACGTAACCACACCCGTCACAAGGTGCACCGTGCCAGTCACAAAAAGGGTGCGCAATCTGGGAAGATCACGTCATTAAAAGAAAGGCCTTTATGTTCCGTAAAGGCCGTGAGCCTAAGTATAGCTACAAATTTGCAGATAGAACCATATAACAAACATGATTAAAAGTCTCCCCCTGTTCAATAACCCCCCTCAGGAGATATTAACCCATAATCCCTTATTAAGATAAAAGGAGTCCCACTGGGACCCTACCTTGTTTCATTAACATTACATTCACATATCAAAATAAAATGAAACAATCTTACCGGAATCTACGCCATGGAACAGGAACACGGCCCTTCAAGTGTGACAGATACAAGCCTCGCTTCTGACATGGACTTGAATGAGCAAAGGTAGGCAGCGAAACTTGTCAACGTTGATTACCAAGGAGCTGTTAATATGAGTCGGGATGGGTTCACAGGAAAACTCTCCCTGCATCTCCAGACTCTAACTTTCATCCATGCTCTCACTGAGAGGCTGACAGGATTACTTAAAACTCCAGTCCCATTGTGAAGAGTACTACCCTCCATAAGAGACTATCTCGAACTTCTGCACACTTCTCTGCCAACCTCCTGTGACAAAAGGCAAAGAATGACTGGGCGATGAGAGAAGTGGGGGAGGTATTTAAGCCTTTGGCTGGGGTGTATTTGCCTCCTCCTGGTGGCCAGGTTCTGAATTCCCAAAAGTAATTAATGCAGCTTTGGACTCTTCCCTTTTAAGAAGAAAATTGGCATTGCTGGGTTTTGCGCCTGTCGCCACATATGTGATTGCGCCCATAGTTTCTACGACTACAGAATAACATAAACCATAGGACACAACTCAAAACAATTTAAATGTGCAATACAAGGAAAAATATATGTGTCTGTTTATTCAAATTATGGACACAGCTGTGGTGTTTATATTATGTCTTGTAAATCGTTTGTCCTACTCACAGGTTGCAATTATGTTTTAGTAAACATATAATGTATATTTAACAAATTAACAAATTACCTAGTTAACAAGTCTTTTTTCTTTTTTTTTATTCAAAATTTATTTGAAAAAAACTTTTTAAAATTCCATTAATTATTGTGTTCATAAGTTTAAAACATTTCTTTATAACCCCTGATAGCTGACTGAGGGGTCAATTACAGTCTTTCTAATTTTATCTTTTTCAATATCAGGAAAAAATAATTGTTTGTTTTTTGTTTTTTAACATAGTGATCACAATTAAACCAAGTCAAACACAATGCAGATTGATAATTCCCACCAGATTTATTTGTCTTTTTCAAACAAAGGCTCCCATAATGAACAATAATGGCTGTCAATCACAGAAAACCGAGATGGGTTAATGGGGTAAAGAGAGTCTATGGAGTCGATTTATTAAGCAGCGGATGCTGCTTCCGAGTCCCGTTGTTTCAGGTCCGTCTGAAATGGAAGTTAAGAAGCAGGGGTGGCATTGCACAAGCATTTCACCAGAAACGCATGTGCAATGTTACATGCTGACAGACTAGTGTATGCTGTCAGCATTTAGCGAGGTCGAGCGGACATGATTCACTACAGCAAATCATGTCCATTCAACCTTTGTTAAATCTACCCTTATGTGTGTTTTCTAAAGTTGGATAGAGTTGTTTTTCTGATAAGTGTTAAACAGTCTGAATGACATTTGTATATGGGCATGATGGGTATACTAGGCATGTTTGCTCAATTATGTTTTTATGACTTAAAAGGACAGTCAACACAAAAATTGTGGTATTTCGGCGCTGGACTGACCGTAATAGGCGGGATCAGACTGATATACTACAGGAAAGTTCTACTCTGTGAAAAGCATTACTGGGCTAAAAGCCCAGGTGGTAAATTGCCAAAGAACAGGCTAACAATGGTATTGAGCTGGTTGTTCCTTCCTGTGAGTTCACTTCTCTCTGTGTGTTCTTGGGTTGCGCTGTTTATGTTTACACCCCCTACAAAAATTGTTATTGTTTATAAAGCTAGATAATGCCTTTACTACCCATTCCCCAGCTTAGCACAACCAACATTGTTATATTAATATACTTTATAACCTTCAAACCTCTACATTTCTGCCTGTTTCTAAGCCACTAAAGACAGCCTCTAATCACATGCTTATGTATTTGCTTTTCACAACAGGGGAGTGATAATTCACGTGAGCCATATAGATAACATTGTGCTCATGCCCGTGGGTTGTGGATGACACTGCACTAATTGGCTTAAATGCAAGTCAATAGATAATAAATAAAAAGTCATGTAATCAGGGGGCTGTCAAAAGAGGCCTAGATACAAGGTAATCACAAAAAGTATATTAATATAACCATGTTTTATGTGCAAAGACTGGGGAATGGGTAATATAGTAATTATCTATCTTTTTAAACAATACAAAAAATTGAGTTGGCTGTCCCTTTAATATCTTTTTTTCATTAATATGTGGCTGCAACGTATATCCTCTTCTAAAATGAGATTTTAACAGTTCTCATACTGTAAATCCTGAAACCACTAAGTACAAGTTTTAGCATACCAGCAAAATTCCAAACCTCGCTGTACAGAACAAGGTTTGTCTTTGCTGAATTTCTAGTACTGTAAGAAGATGATGGTAACACAAGGTTCCAGATACTGTACATTTTTGTTAATTCTGTTATTTGTAAAATCCTGTGCAAAAGATGTTGTTTCCTGTATAAGATATCACATATTTGTCTATTAAATACATATACTATGTAAATGACTGTCTTGCCCAAAACCAAGATACTACACAAAAATGATGAACTTAGGCTTAAAGGGACATGAAACCCAAAAAAATATCTCATGATTCAGACAGAACATACAATTTTAAACAACTTTCCAATTTACTTCTATTATTTAATTTGCTTCCTTCTCTTGTTATCCTCTGCTGAAAGGTTTATCTAGGTAAGCTCAGGAGCAGCAAAGAACCTAGGTTCTAGCACTTGATTGGTGGCTTCATAGATACACCGATTGTCATTGGCTCACCCATGTGTTAGAAACTAATAGTGCATTGCTGCTCCTTCAACAAATGATACCAAGAGAATGAAGCAAATTTGATAATAGAAGTAAACTGGAAAGTTGTTTAAAATTGTATGTTCTACCTAAATCTTGAAACAAATTTTTTTGGGTTTCATGTCCCTTTAATGTATTTAGACCATATCATTATATATACATCTAAAAAGGAATCTATGACCATTTCAGAGTGTTCTGCACATGTGCAAGATAAAAGAATTATTCCAAATTGTCTTGGCATACTGGCAAACATATAGTAAAGGCCACTTTTGCATTTTTATCAACACCCTGTTGCATTTGCTATGTCCATTTTATTGTTAAACTATAGAGCAAACTTTCTGATCTGGTGGATTGTGATTAACAGATTCGATACTGTCCATGTATTATATGGGTGACTTTTTTTGCTACTCATCGGATTAGAGCCAAGCTTTTCCCAATAGGGATTGGTGTTATTGTTTCAATTGTGATCTGTATCAGGAGCCCATAAACTGGATTGGAAAGACTGGAATTGACCTTTAAGTCATCAACCTATTTTCTGTGGCAGTGACTGCATATATCACATTAGTTTAATGTCCCTTTTATTTTCTTTGAGGAGAATTCTCAGAAAAGAGAAACAGTGAATTAGTTTCCATTACTGTATTTAAAGGGTTTTGTGTGTTGTTTTAGAGAATATTCTTTGTATTGGGTTATTATTTGACACATTTATTTTTAACAAAAGGGTTTTTTGCTTATAGTCTACAAAAGTTCAATCAAATATGTAAAATGCAACATCAAAAACACACAAAAAATGCTATTACAATTTGTACAAGTTTTCTTACCTCTGCATTGGATTTAAGCTCATCAGGCTTCTCCCATGTGGATTGTTTAGTTACAGGGTTATAAAAATAGGTGCGTCCATCTGGGGCCTTGTGTTCAGTCCACATGGATTTCTACAAAGACAAATAATTCTCAAATGTAAAAACAAAGCAATGCATTGATGATGTTGACTATAGTGATCTAAGCACAAGGACATTATATATCATTAGATATCACTTGATATGTACTCATAACAGATGGTTTTATTTAACTGCTGGTTTGTCCAGGAAAAGTTTATTTATTACTAGTAAAATAACTTTGCAATATACTCTCATTATTTATTTTGCCCCCTTTTCCTATCATTTAAAAGGAAATTAAAAACAATAATTTTCTTGTAATATACATACATTATTTATTTTGCCCCTGTTTCCTATAATTTAAAGGAACATAAAACCCAAACATTTTCTTTAGTCATTTGTTTTGTTCTCTTGGTATCCTTTGCTAAAAAATATACCTAGGTAGTGGGAGCCAGCTGCTGATAGGTGGCTGCACATATATGCCTCTTGTGATTGGCTTACTGATGTGTTCAGCTAGTTCCCAGTAATGCATTGCTGTTCCTTCAAGAAAGGATACCAAGAGAATGAAGCAAAATTGATAATAGAAGTAAATTGGAAAGTTGTTTACAGATGTATGCTCTATCTGAATCATGAAATAAAAATGTTGTTGTGTTTCACACGGTTTAAAGGGACATAAAACCCCAAATTTTTATTTCACGATTCAGAGAACACCATTTTAAACAACTTTCCAATTTACTTCTATTATCACATTTTCTTTGTTTTCTTGTTATCCTTTGTTGAAAAGCAGGAAGGTGCACGTTTCTGTAGTACAATATAGCAGCAGTTTTGCAACAATGTTATACATTAGCAAGAGCACTAGATGGCAGCACTATTTCCTATTACATAGTGCTCTAGACATGCGCATGCTACCTATTCAGATAACTCTTCAATAAAGAATAACAAGAGAAGCAAATTTGATAATATTTTGTTAACAAAATGGTGCCACCAGCTGCGTCTACTCCAGAAACAAATTTGGATTGACTCCTCCAAATAAGGCAAGCAGTGTGTGGAGTTTGGCTACTGAAAAACAATTGCAGCAAGCAAGGTGGTAATGCATTCAAAACATTTTCAAACTCACCTAAAATGTGAGTTTATTGTAAGATTACAGAATAATCTTGTTTACTGTCCCTCTAACAAGGAAGATTTGTATAATTGGTGATTTGGTAGGTTTGTTATGTACAATTTTATTTTTTTTCTCTTTTTGATTTTCAACAAACCAAAATATTCTTATCAGCGGACAGCACTGGCAACAAAGCTTTACTAAAGTGTCTTGTGCTGATGAATTATCATCCATTGTAACCTTTGGCACCTACAGAGTTAAGGTATTAATGGGCCTGATTATAGGAAGATAACACATATCCCGCAATTTATAATAATGGTTTCTGTATTCTTCCTGTGTTAGAATATGTGTATTTTATCAGTATATCACTTAGTTTTCTATATTAGTATTGTACATAAAAATACATAGCCCCCCAATATTTTATTAAAGGGACAGTAAAAGTTGGGTAATGTTACATAATGTTGCACTATGTAACATAAGGCTACTTCTTATATGGCATTTTAACTATACAATAAATACATCTTTTCCAGATGCACTTACTTCATAATACACAGATAAATACTAGAGTATACTGCAAAATATAAATACCATTCAAAACATAGCAGTGAACTTTGTAGTATGTAAAACATAAATTATGCTTACCTGATAATTTCCTTTTCTTCTGATGGAAAGAGTCCACAGCTGCATTCATTACTTTTGGGAAACTCCCACTCCCCTCATCCCCCAGTCATTCTGCCGAGGGACAAGGAACAGTAGAAGAAATATCAGGGTGAAAGGTGCCAGAAGAATATAAGGACGCCCCACAGAAAATTACGGGTGGGGAGCTGTGGACTCTTTCCATCAGAAGAAAAGGAAATTATCAGGTAAGCATAATTTATGTTTTTCTTCTTAAATGAAAAGAGTCCACAGCTGATTTCATTACTGTTGGGAAAACAATACCCAAGCTATAGAGGAAACTGAATGCCAAGACGGGAGGGTACAATAGGCGGCTCATACAGAGGGCACCAGGCCTGAACCTCTACCCAATAAAAAACCCTGCTTCGTCTGAAGCTGAGAAAATTTTAAGAGGAAAAGCCCCAGTGACACTGACTTGCAGTTAGTCCAGAAGCCAAACTAGAGACTGCAAACGGACTCGACTAAGTCAACAGTCCTCCACGAGATCCCTGCCCAACAAACGGTCCCCCACCGCTCATCTCCACAAATGAAGGAGACACCAGCCAAAACCCCCATGGGAACAAGGCAAAGGAGAACCAAGGAAACCAAAAGGTCCCCTAATACCAAAAGGAACACCTCCACTAGTGAGCCCAGCTCAAAGAGACCCAAAGGGGCCCAAACAGGGAAAGGAGGCCATGCCTATACCAAGCGAAACCAGGGATAAGACCGGGCACAGAAACAGAAAAGACGTCTCCCCAATATCCTGCAAGCACGGAATGCAACGGAATAGGCAAAGTCCTCCCAGTGTCTGGCCATAGAATACCAAGGTATTCGACCATGAAAAAGTGTGTAATACACCCAAGTGAAAAACCCCAAGTTTGAGAACACAGAGTCCACAACAGGATGACACAGAGGGTACTTGCGAGGAAGAAGAAGCAGTCAAGCAAGAAACAGACCGCAAAAGCAACCCCCATACAGAGGGCACATTCCAGGCAACCTAAGTCGCCGGACCTACACACAGGTCCCTGAAAAGGGGAACACAAAAACCTCAATCAAGGTCCCCTGAGGAGAGTATACTCTCAGAACTCGAAGGAAGAGTAAACCCTCTTCTAATCAATGGAGCAAGGTGAAAGAAAAATCTATACCCTAGCAAACTAAGCTAACAGGATAGACTCAACAAGCTCACACATCCAGAGGAGACTGCGCAAACGCAGTTCCTTAGAAAGTTCAGCCATCCTGACCTGCAGACCCACACTCAGCTGGACCATCCCAGACTCCGGGATCCAAGACAGGGAAACAAAAGAATCCAGAAACTGGTACAGGAATGCGCTAAGGATAGCACAGCCATCCCCACAGAGCACAAGTACAACCCGACTCTGAAACAGACAACAAGGCCATAGACCTAAGGATCTATCAAAATAAAGGCCCAACAGATCTGCTTGGAGCCAGCAAGACCCCAGGGGGAACCAATCCCACCTTTCCGCCTCCCATCCAGGAGAAGCCCCAAGCAAGGATTCTATCTCTATAGGGAGGAGAATATCCCCTAAAGAAAAGGGATGATGCCGAAATGGCAACAACTGTCCTCAAGGCCCGAAGGCACCGGCTAATGGGAAGTGAAATTCCCAACACAGATGTGCTAGAAAAGGACCCCCCTAAAAGTAGCTTGCCAAGCTGAGGCACAGCCAACCCATACGCCTGCAGAGCAGGGAATCCACAGGAACCCTGGCAAGCTGACCAGGGGAATGCAACCCTAAGGCGCACCAGAAATTGGACATCCAGCGCCAGCAGCTGGGTATGAACCAACCACCCTTGAGGCTCAAGCCACACGGCTAACCACCAGATGACATGGGCCACTCTGTGGCAAAGAGTAAAAAGTACTCCGAAAACCTGGCCAACCATGACCAGGTGAGGTAGATGGAGCAAGGACATAGGCCAAGTTCCCACTACCGTGGAACACCCTGACCAGCCCTGAGATCCAAGATTCCAAAACCACCCAAGACTGGGTCAGTAAAAAGGCCAAGCAAAGCATCAGCAATTGGAAGTCTCAGGGAGAAAAACAGGTCCGGGCACCTAATAGTTCAGGCAAACCTTACCCTAGAACTAAACACCCCAACCGGCCAAAAAGACAGACACAAGGGTATGAATGCATATCCAGAGAATCCGGATAGCGAAAAGAACTCGAAAGCTCCGACCAAGGGAAGGAACCACCCCTTGCTAAAGTCCAACGTTCCAAGAAGCAAGGCTAGAAGTCGTATGAAGATACTTCTCAGAGCCTCAGGACAACCAAGGGACACCTCAAGGTAAAAAAAAATCGTACAAGCAGGACTCAAACACCTCCGCACAAGTAGAGGACACAAGGAAGAGAAGGCACTAAGCCTACCCAGCTCCGGAAAACCCAGAGCTAAACAAAAGTCCCCGCAGGGAACAACCATCACCCGGAAACACAGATCCCTAAAAGGAGATCCACTCACCCGGAGGCAATGGAAGAAGACCCAAAGGCCTCTTTTTATAAATCAGTTAAGAGCTGCATCTAGATATACTAGAAACAGCTACGCGTACACCTGCAAGGTGTCGAGAGCTGCAACAGGTTGCAAACCTTCCGCATGCTAGACAGCTATCCTGTACAAGCTGTTGGATCAAGCCCAAAAGGACACATCCAGAGACCTAAAAAATTAAGGTCAAACCGCTCAATAACGGTAAGGGGCAATAAGCTCTCCCACCCTCCACCACATGGGGGAGGAAACTCTAAGATCTGATGAAATCAGATGTCAGATAGAGTGACGAAGCTGAAAAACTCCCCTGACTGGTCATCTATGACTATAAGGACTGAAACAATCCTTCCCACCTCACGAACCCACAGGTCCTCTCGAATGCTTAGTTGAACATGAAAAACAATGATAACTTAAGCACTCAGTGCTTCTACTGAACCAGCCGAGCAGAAGAGCACCACGTGTCTGAACAGCCGCAAGCCCGAACGAACCTGACAGGACCAGCCTGCACCTAGGGTCCCATCGGGCAAGCTGCGTAAATTTTCCCTCGTAGGGGAAAAAACAGAAAACACACATTTTAAACCAAGGACTAACATGTCAAACAACTTCCAAAGAAGTAATAAAGAGTATCAATCCCAGAAGGTTCCCGAAGGAAACAAAAACAAATAAGACATCCCATTGGATATAAATAAAATATAAGGCAACCCGGAGGTTAACGCCCAAAAAGACACAGGCCTACCCGCAGGACCAGCCAAACGGAGCCCTATAACACAAAGCTGGGAAAGATCTCTAACAAATGACAATCAGGAGATTAGGTCATCCCGACATGTCTAATGAGGTGCACCATTCGAATTATCAGACTGAAAATCCCCGTATCTGGTAACAATAGGGTCATTCAATAACTGAAAAACATGTCTGAGCAACACGCGAAGGCGCGCAATCGTGTAACGGAAGGCACAACACTCAGGGACAGATACCCCCGCGGGGACTGTAGAGGCCCTCCCCAATAGGGCACGAGCACATTCTCAAATAAACGTCCGGACTCTGCAGACGAACATTTGCCAACATTATGTGGAAGCGAAAACGTGCTGCAAACTCCAGGGGAAACACGCCACCCCGCATGGAGGAACCATGAACTGCGTTACCCGCATGTGCAGAAGTATGATTTGGTAGGGAACTCGCCTCTCGGAGAACAGGACCCCCAGAGGCGGATGGCTCAGCAGTCCCTGGATTCCCCGAGCCCGAGGAACCAGGCACTCTAAAATGGCATACGGAACAAAACTGGTTGACAGGCTTCAACAAGGCCACTCCAGATTCATCACCGGACACAGAATCTGAAATCAAAATAGTCTCAGCATCAGAATCCTCCATAGCTCGATAGAGGATATTTAAATATGGACTAAAGTAGTGAAAAAACACCCCCAATGGCTGGGGCACTCACCACCTCCTATGACCAGACCCCTGCAGACTAGAACATTTCCTTCGCCACGTGGTCGGGAATGCAGAAATGGAACAACGGAACGTAGCCACGCCCAAACACAAGGTAAACTGTACAGTCCAAACAAGCGCGCCCAGCCAAAGGGCTGCGTCACTTCTAAAGGCCTCAATGTTCTATACACGAGCCCAGTAAACATCTTGCATAGGCAGGTTGAATCACATAACAAAACATGATTATAACCTCCCCCCCTGTTCAATAACCCCCCTCAGGAGATATTAACCCTCGATTCCAAGATACTAAAAAACACTCACTGAGACCCTTTTGTTATAAGTTAGCAAGGTGGTAGCCTCTCGGGAAACATTCACATTACAGTGCACTGCGAATAAAGTAAAATGAAACAATCTTACCGGAATCTACGCCGTGGAACAGGAACACGGCCCTTCAAGTGCGACGGATAGTAGCATCGCCTCTGCCATGGACTTAAGAGAAGAAAGCAGGCAGTGAAGCGAAGTTCGACAATGCCGATTGCTTGAGGAGCTGTTAATATGAGTCAGGATGGTTTTGCAGAAAGAATCTCCCTGCATCTCCGGACTCTAACTTTCATCCAAGCCCTCAATGAGAGACTGACAGGACTACTTAAAACTCCTGTCCCATGCCAAAGAGTACTACCCTCCATAAGAGACAAAAACAAAAATTAAACATTCTGACACTTATCTGCCATACTCCTGGGATGAAAGGCAAAGAATGACTGGGGGATGAGGGGAGTGGGAGGAGTAATTAAGCCTTTGGCTGGGTTGTCTTTGCCTCCTCCTGGTGGCCAGGTTCTTATTTCCCAAAAGTAATGAATGCAACTGTGGACTCTTTCCATTTAAGAAGAAAATACACACACATTACACAAATACCCCTTCTTTAACCCTATGAATGCTAATGACGGCTCTGAGCCGTCACAGAGTTTCTCTCTCTGGTGCTAATGACGGCTCAGAGTCGTCATGAGCACTCTATCACCTTAAGGGAGATCTGGAGGCTCCTTACTGCTCCTACCCCGTCGATCATGCCTGTAGAGTGACAGGCATCGCCGGGGCTTCACGTGATGCATGGTGACGTCACGCGCAATTACGTGATGATGTCACTGCGCAACTTTATTTATACTTAACAATGTTAAAGGGACACTGAACCCAAATTTTTTCTTTTGTAATTCAGAAAGAGCATGCAATTTTAAGCAACTTTCTAATTTACTCCTATTTTCAATTTTTCTTCGTTCTCTTGCTATCATTATTTGAAAAAGAAGGCATCTAAGCTTTTTTTTGGTTTCAGTACTCTGGACAGCACTTTTTTATTGGTGGATGAATTTATCCACCAATCAGTAAGGACAACCCAGGTTGTTCACCAAAAATGGGCCGGCATCTAAACTTACATTCTTGCATTTCAAATAAAGATACCAAGAGAATGAAGAAAATTTGATAATAGGAGTAAATTAGAAAGTTGCTTAACATTTCATGCTCAATCTGAATCACAAAAGAAAAATTTTGGTTACAGTGTCCCTTTAAGTATAGGAGGAGGGGGCATGCTGCTTAGAAGCCTGTATCTCAGGCACCTAAGCAGCTACAGACCCCCAAGACCTATTGTTGGAACGGTATTCGCTTAACATTTCCAACAGTGTAAATATTGGGGGACTGTAAAAAATAAAAAAAAGTAAAAAAAAATGTTTTCAAAAAAAAATTAAAAAATTAAAAAAAATATTAGCACCCAGGTGGGAAATGGCTTAGCAGCCAAAGGGTTAAAGGGACAGTAAACATAAGGGTTTGCAAATCATAATTGTGCAGTATGTGCAAAATTATCTAACACATTGTGCATCTTACCTTACAAAAAGAAGTCTTTCTCTTCTGCTCTAGGCTACATTTACATCAACTGAATGATTGAGCGGGTTGTGCTTAGTGAATAACCATGTGGTGCATTTTTTTTAAAAAAAATTGCTGCACCAGCCAGAAGGGGTTTTCCTTTGACAACAGAGGAGACATTCTTTTAAGGTAAGAAGCTTAGTGTATTCATTAAAGGGACATGAAACACACATTTTTTTCATTCATGATTTAGAAAGAGCATGCAACTTAAAACAACTTTTCAATTGCTTTTATTATCTCATTTGCTTAATTCTCTTAACATCCTTTGTTGAAAAGCATATTTACATAGGCTAAGTAGCTGCTCATTGGTGGCTGCACATAGATGCCTCATGTGATTGGCTCACCTATGTGCATTGCTATTTTTTCAGTAAAGTATATCGGAAGAATGAAGCAAATTGAATAATAGAAGTAAATTGGAATGTTGTTTTATATTATATTCTCTATCTGAATAATGAAAGAAATATTTTGGGTTTCATGTCCCTTTAACTCTGTTTAGGTTTAGTGTTCCTTTAAAGCAACTAAAAGGAATTTTTTTAATGAAAAAAATTGCATGCCCTAATTCATTAGCGTATGTTTACATGCTTACATTACTGACAATAGATTATACTGTATTTGTTTAACCACAGGAGAGTAGATCTGGTGAGCGGCAGGCATATGACACCACCAATCACCGACTGTGTCCTGCTCAGCAGCTGCAAGAGGGACTATTAATTTATTCCACTTGCATGAGTTAAACAAATAGGTATCTAGGGTCAGTGAGGAAAAAAAAATAATGAGAGGATGTCATTTTTGTATTAGAATGTCTCTTTAAAGGAAAATTAAACCCAATTTTTTTCTTTCATGGTTCAGATAGAAGAAGACTGGAAACTTTTTTTAAATTGTATTCTCTATTATCAAATTTGCGCTCTCTCTTGTTTTTCTTTGTTGAAGGGATATCTAGATAGGCGTTGCGGATATGTCTGGAGAACTACATGACGGGAAATACTGCTGCCATCTAGTGTTCTTGCTAATGTATAACATTGTTGAAAAACAGCTTCCATAGTGCTGCAGAAATGTGCACACTCCTGACCTTACAGTCCTGCTTTATAAAAAGGATAACAAAAAAACAAATACAATTCGATTATAGAAGTAAATTGAAAAGTTGTTTAAAATTGTATGTTCTATCTGAATCATGAAAGAAACATTTTGGGTTTTATTTCCCTTTAATCACTACAGGATAATGAGCAAAATGCATATTCATTATAAATATATCTACATCCCTATTGAAGTCAGATCATGTTCATTTGGCAAAATATAGTTGGGGCCCCCCTCAGCAGGTACTCTTACAATCCTGAAATTTAAAGTTATCCCCATTAAAAAAACAAAAGAAAACAAACAAAAGCATACTCAGGATAATACCACAAAATCCAATGGATTTATTCCAAAGACCCTTTAACTTGTGTGAATGTTTATTTTATTATGTTGTCTTTAAAATGGGCAGCTGCTGTCAAAGCAACATAGGGCAGAAAACTTTGTCTACTCACGGTGGGAGTTGGCTGAGTCACTTTAGCTGGAAAACAGAATAATAAAAAAGTGTTTAACAGCTGTAAAGCAAAACCTTCCAAAGAAAGAAGCTGCAAAGCAGTAAATCAAGAGGTACGGGGTTGACACTGCTAAGAAATTAAATAAAAAGAAAACAGGATTATTTCTCCCATAATGGGACAGATTACAAGTGGAGCAGTATTTAACACTCCCGATTGTGCGCTCACTCCGCTAGAAGTAAGCTTTTTGCGCGCGTCGGGTAGTGCTTGTATAACAAGTTGAAAGTAAAACATTTTCGCTTGTGCACTAACCCGGTGCATGCAACAAGCCAAACTTCAAATATCCCTTGCTCATTAACTTATTCCCCCTAGAAGTCAATATAGCAAAAAAGTAGGAAAAATCCTAACACCCTACTTGCGCACAAACCCGATAGCATATTCTCAAATGCACTAACTCAACATAAAAATATTAATATTTTACATTCCAATGTTCTTCACATAGCAGAATATGATATCTTTATTCATAAATACATATTTGTACATATATCTGATGGTATTTTGCACAAGTATATATTTATACCTATGTATATATATATATATATATATATATACACACACACAGTATATATATATATATATATATATATATATATATATATATATATATATATATATATACACACAGGTGGCCCTCGTTTTACAACAGTTCAATTTACACCGTTTCAGAATAACAACCTTTTTCTCCAGTCATGTGTTGTGTGATTATTTTATTAGGTTTACAATGCCATTTAGCATTTAAAGTCTTCATTTCAAAGTTTTTAAAATAATGTATTAGGTGTTACTTATGACAATTTTGAGAGGGGCCTGGAACCTATCTCCCTCACTTCCCATTGACTTACATTATAAACTTTACAACACTTTCGATTTACAACCATTCCTTCTGGAACCTAACCCCGCGTAAACTGAGGGCTACCTGTATATATATATATATATATATATATATATATATAAATGATTATATATAGGTAAATATATATAGGTAAAGATATATACAGATATATATATAGGAATATCTATTTATAAAGACCTAGAACATATTCTGCTATGTGCAGAAAATTGGAATGTGAAATATTTACAGTAAATACGCAGTATAACACTTTCTTAAATATGACTATTGCATAAATATGTTTTTACATGTTTTCATCTGCTTAAAGGGACAGTAAAGTCCAAATTAAACTTTCATGAGGGCATGTCATGCCTCTTATCTCAATGCATTTGACAGTTTTTCATAGATAGATGGCGTTAGTTCATGTGTCCCATATAGATAACATTGTGCTCATGCCCATAAAGTTATTTAAAAATCTGTCAAAAGATCTGAGATAAGGGGGCAGTCTGCAGAAGCTTAGATACAAGGTAATCACAGAGGTAAAAAGTATATTATTATAACCGTGCTGGTTATAAAAAATTGGGGAATGGTCAATAAAAGGAATTATCTATCTTTTTAAACAATAAAATTGTTTAACTGCAAAGGGCTTTAATAAACTTATATATACGTATTATATATATATGTATGTATACATATGTATTTATGTGTTTATATGTGTAGATATATATATATATATATATACACACTCACCGCCCACTTTATTAGGTACACCTTGCTAGTACCGGGTTGGACCCCCTTTTACCTTCAGAACTGACTTAATTCTTTGTGGCATAGATTCAACAAGGTGTTGGAAACATTCCTCAGAAATATTGGTCCATACTGACATGATAGCATCACGCAGTTGCTGCAGATTTGTCAGCTGCACATCCTTGATGCGAATCCCATTCCACCACATCCCAAAGGTGCTCAATTAGATTGAGATCTGGTGACTGTGGAGGCCATTGGAGTACAGTGAACTAATTTTCATGTTCAAGAAACCAGTTTGAGATGATCTGAGCTTTGTGACATGGTGCATTATCCTGCTGGACGTAGCCATCAGAAGATGGGTACACTGTAGTCATAAATGGATGGACATGGTCAGCAACAATACTCAGGTAGGCCGTGGTATTTAAACAATGCTCAAAAGAGACCAAAGTGTGCCAAGAAAATATCCCCCACACCATTACACCACCAGCCTGAACCGTTAATACAAGGCAGGATGGATCCATGCTTTCATGTTGTTTACGCCAAATTTTGACCCTACCATCTGAATGCCGCAGCTGACATCGAGATTTAGACCAGGCAACGTTTTTTCCAATCTTCTATTGTCCAATTTTGGTGAGTCTGTGCGAATTGTTGCCTCAGTTTCCTGTTCTTAGCTAACAGGAGTGGCACCCGGTATAATCTTCTGCTGCTGTAGCCCATCTGCTTCAAGGTTCGACGTGTTGTGCGTTCAGAGATGGTATTCTGCATACCTTGGTTGTGATGAGTGGTTATTTGAGTTACTGTTGCCTTTTTTATCATCTAGCACCAGTCTGCCCATTAGCCTCTGCTCTCTGACATCAACAAAGCATTGTAGTCCACACAACTGCTGCTCACTGGATTTTTTTTCTTTTTTGGACTATTCTCTGTAAACCATTACCTGATAAATGTATTTATTTCCGGATATGGTGAGTCCACGACATCATCAGTTACTAGTGGGAATATCACTCCTGGCCAGCAGGAGGAGGCAAAGAGCACCACAGCCAACTGTTAAATGGACACTAAACACAATTTTTTTCTTTCACGATTCAGATAGAGCATGGAATTTTAAGCAACCTTATAATTTACTCCTATTAACAATTTTTCTTTGTTCTCTTTTTATCTTTATTTTAATAGCAGGAATGTAAATCTTGGAGGCTTACATTTACTCACCAATAAGCAAGCATAACCCAGGTTATCAACCAAAAATGGGCCAGCTCCTATGCATCACATTCCTGCTTTTTAAATAAAGATAGCAAGAGAATGGGGGACGGAGCCAGCAGCCAAAGCAATAAGTCGTGCTACTAGGAGGCTCCTGACTATATTTTCAATTTCTCTAGTCTTTCCTCTGTGGAACAACATTTCGATATTGGGTTATTCTTGGGAACCTCAGGAGACTCTTGTGAAACATCTGGCTGTACCGAACAAGACGTTTTTATTGCTATATTAATGCTTTTGGATAAGCAGCAGGCCGCAACTGAATATGGGGAAAGACATCTGCGCCATGCTACAGACTCTATTTGCCGAGTATGAGCAACGGATCCTCATTAGATTTGATGCTCTGCTGGCAAGGATTGAAGTGGCGCGCGTAACAGGGAAACCTATGCTAGCTGCTGAGGACGGAGAGGTGGATGTCAGTGAGAACCCTGGAACTGTGCAGCTAAGTACTGGGAACTTTCACATAGTGCCTGATCCCCCTAAAGTGGAGCATCTACCGAATGGATCTGACTGCGAAGTGACGGTCCTGCTGGATCGCAATGTGCAGACCCTTGTGAGAAGTGCCGGTGGGAGTGGGGGGCTCCCCTCCGGTGGCGGCGATATGGTGGGTCATGCTGAGAGTCATACCTGGAGGTGTTTGTCACTCACTGCCGCTGGGCCGGGAGCAGAAGGGAGAGTGGCTGACGTCTGTGAATGCGGCCCTGCTGATATGAGTAAATCACTGTCGGCCTCATTTCGTGGAACCGCCTTGGATTTCTACATGTTCTGGAGCCTTGAGAGGAGCAGTGCAGAGGTCCTGTCTCTGGAAAGTATTTTTCTCTTGATGATCCTGCAGAGTGAGAGTTTCTGGCTCTCTGGAATTGGGTGACACTCTTTATTATAGCAGCAGTTGTTTAACGTTCATAATCCCATCTTGCTTGTTTAACGTGCTGCTGCTTAAAACTCAGTTCTTGGCCCGAAAAGTCTGCATTTATGAGGACTATTACCTAAGACTGTGTGCACACTGGGACTGAACCCTCTTGTTGTTTCCCCTCTACACAGAATAATTGAGGACTTATCAGTAATGGTTCCTAGGTTTGGTAGTCTAGCCTTAAGCGTGTTAATTTTATGTTTAATGTTGTAAGATATCACTTTTACACAACAATTTTTCCCAGCACTTATATAGCTACAGTACTGCTCAGCAAAGTTTTGCTTTATTATGGGTTGATTTAACCGGGATTGGTTAGCAATAATTGTAAATGGAAATTATCTATTTTCTATATATATGCTGATTTTCACATCTATATGTCGAAGTTTGAATGTACTCTGACTGGCTGGTGTGTGAATTGATGTTATGACTTTCTCTGACTGTTGTATTCCTTTTAAAATAGCCCCTGACATTATAGAATTGTGCAGCACGGGGAGATGTTGTGTGCCCTGTTCTGTATTCTGAGTGGTCATCATGAATGGCTTGTCAAAGTATTAACTAATGATTCCAACTTAGTTTCTTGGGAGATATGCCCCTTATTCAGATTACAACATTTAGCTAGTAGCTTAACTGAGTATGCCACATAGCTAGGCATATGATAGATTTAATGTCCCTAACGCTTTTCTTATGAGAAACTCTGGAATCCCTGGCCATCCATAATCTGTACTGCGAATGTTCCCTTAGCATTATTGTAGCCCTCATCAGAAAGAGAGTACTATCTTGTCACTCCCCCCCCCCCCCCCATGTACGTGGGGTAAGGGATAAATAATTTATCCTCTATACTTCCTTTTGGCAGAGTTACGTAGCCTCTGCCCTGTCCGTAGAGCCTTTGCCAAAGCTTGTTCCTATAGTAGTGTAAAAATGGCTCTCCGGATCCTATTAATGATAGTTTTATTAAGATATCTCTTACGTGTCTAGCTGTCTGCAGTTTGTCTCTCCTAATAAATTTGGTATTATTTTTAACCTACATTCATTTCTACTGTAGTTCTAGAGCTGATGATGAGTTGTTTGAGGTCCAAAGAGATTTAGGTGTGGCAACTAAATTTGTCTTTCATGCACTTTAGAGAGTTACCCCCTGGGGGAAGCTCTGGCTAGTGTAGATGATAAGGTGGTCTTTGTAGGAAAATAAATAATGAATACTGGTCAACTTGACCCTTTTATAAACTTGATGTAGAGGACAGCCTCTAGAGCACCTGGTAGCTCCCTCGCCAACAAGCCCTAGCCAAGCTTACCAAGATTTTTAACCTTCAAATAATAACTGGCAGTTGAATCAATGATTGCCCACTGGGCTTATCTGTCCATTCACTCGCCCTCAGGGGACTCCTGACTCTTGCAATCCGGGTTGCCCTGTATATCATCCTAAAATATAACCCTCAGCACTGGTAACCTCTAAAATAAATTATTTTTTATTTATTTTTTAATGTTGTGGATTGTATGTTAGCTACAGTTTTCATATTAGTACTTGGACTACTCTATGAAGCATTTTCTACAGACTTGTTTTGATGTAGTGTTGTTTTGTTTGTTTGTTTTTTCTCTCTTCTGTGTATTTCCAGAGTGTCATGCTTATTCTTATGATCTCCTTCAATGTTAATTTTAGTTTCTATGTCTTCAACTGTGTTCTAGTTTTCAGATCCCTCAATGGGATCTCCGTAACATTGATGACACTAGAGAAGTTAAATGTTAAAATGAGAGGCATTGATGAGGGGTAATGTTCTGTCCTAGTGAAGTACTTAGTAAATGTTAAGCTGTTGTCTGTGACTGTAAAACTGTATTTTTCCCTGTGAGATATTGCCCTTCATTTTGCATATGCTGTACCTGTCTTCTTCGCCTCAATAAAAATATAAATTAAAAAAAAAAAAAAAGATAGCAAGAGAATGACGAAAAATTGATAATAGAAGTAAATTAGAAAGTTGCTTAAAATTGCATGCTCTATCTGAATCATGAAAGAAAAAATGTGGGTTTAGTGTCCCTTTAAGTATCACTCCTCTTCCCACAAACCCCAGTCATTCGACCGAAGGGAAATGGAAAAAAGGAATAACACAAAGGTGTAGAGGTGCCTGAGGTTTAGTCAAAAATAACTTAAATAAAAGGGTGGTCTCTTAGCCTCCTCCTGCTGGCCAGGAGTGATATTCTCACTAGTAACTGATGGCGTTGTGGACTCAACATATCCGGAAATAAATACATTTATCAGGTAAGCATACATTTTATTTTATTTCCTAAGATATGGTGAGTCCACAACGTCATCAATAACTAGTGGGAACCAATAGCCAAGCTAGAGGACACAGATAACTAGGGAGGGAGAACAAGACAGGTAGACGCAAACAGAAGGCATCACCACTTGAAGAACCATTCTCCCAAAAGAAACCTCATCCAAGGCAAAAGTACGAAAATTATAAAATTTGGAAAAGTATACAGAGAGAACCAAGTTGCAGCCTTGCAAAACTGTTCCACAGAAGCTTCATGATTGAAGTCTCAAAAAGAAGAGACCGCCCTAGTGGAATAAGCTTTAATTCTCTAAGGAGGCTGCTGACCAGCAGTCTCATAAACAAAACAAATTATACCTCTCAACCAGAGAGAGAGAAGTAACAGAAGCATTCTGACCCTTATGCTTTCCTGAGAAAACAAACAAACAGGGCAGAAGACTGGCGAAAATCCTTAGTCGCCTGTAGCAAAAATTTTAGAGCACGCACAACATCCAAGTTGTGCGAAAGACGTTCTTTATGATAAGAAGAGACCAATATAGTACAAAGAAACGTCTTATCCTCATGAAAGATAAGGTAAGGTGAGAGTTCCAAAACTCTCAGAGCAGAAGAGATAGCAAAAAAGAAACAAAACCTTCCAAGATAATAACTTAATATCTATGGAATGCAAAGGCTTAAACAGAGCCTGTTATAAAAATTTAAGAACAAGGTTAAGGCTCTAAGGAGGAGCAACAGACTTAAACACAGGCCGGATTCGGACCAGGGCCTAACCAAAAGATTGAACATCTGGCACATCCGCCAGACACTTATGTAACAAAATAAGTAGTGCAGCAATCTGACCTTTTAGAGTACTGACTGACATTCCTACTCCAGACCTTCCTGGACAAAAGACAGAATTCTAGGAATCCTGACCCTACTCCAAGAGTAGCCCTTGGATTCACACCAATAAAGGTATTTACGCCATACCTTATGGTAAATCTTTCTAGTAACAGACTTACGAGCCTGAATCAAGGACTCAATGACCAACTCAGAAAAACTACGCTTAGACATAACTAAACGTTCAATCTCCAAGCAGTCAGTTTTAGATAAACGAGATTTGGATAGAGGAAAGGACCCCGAGTCAGAAGGTCCTTCCTCAGAGGCAACCTCCAAGGAGGTAGAGATGACATCCTCACCAGACCTGCAAACCAGATCCTGCAAGGCCACCCAGGGGCTATTAGAATTACCGATGCTCTCTCCTGTTTGATACGAGCAATGACTCATGGAAGGAGAGCAAACGGAGAAAACAGGTATGCTAGACTGAAATCCCAAGGAACCGCCAGAGCATCTATCAGTGCAGCCTGCGGATCTCTTGACCTTGAACCGTACCTCAGAAGCTTGGCGTTCTGCTGAGACGCCATCAGATCCAACTCCGGCACCCCCCCCGCCCCCAATTTGAGGATTAACCTGGAGAACACCTCCGGATGGAGAGCCAATTTCCCGGGATGAAATGTCTGTCTGCTCAGGAAATCTGCTTCCCAGTAGTCCACTCCTGGAATGTGGAGGCAGATAGACCTTAATTGTGAGCTTCCACCCACTGAACAATCCAAACCACCTCCTTCATGTCTAAGGAACTTCAAATTCCTCCCTGGTGGTTGATGTAAGCCACAGAGGTGATACTGTCCGACTGGAACCTGATAAACCAGACTAAGGACAACTGAGGCCAAGCAATCAAAGCATTGAAAATCGCTCTCAACTCCAAGATGTTTATGGGGAGAGCAGACTCCTCCTGAGTCCATAGTCCTTGCTAAAATTCGAAAGTACATTTGAGAATGAACTACCCTCTTTTTTGTTAGTAATTTTTTGACAGCGTTCTGATCACATCATCCACCACATCAGACTCTAGGAATAAGGTGTATTACATCTCCTCTGCAATAAAAACAAAAAACGTATTTGCAGAATAGATATACAGACCGCCGAGTCTTGAAGTATATGAGTCCTTAAGTATTGCTTGAATATTTCCATAAATTGCATTTTCTAATTCTAACTATGTTTATTGCTAACGATATATCTAACGATATGTGCATTGCTTGATTTTTTTATTGTCATTGCTTGATTTTTTATTGTCACTCATTTTTAAGGATTGTTTTGTGCAGTTGGCTAGTCTTATATGCTAGTTTGGTTTTAGAATAGACACCGGTGTTTTTAAGACAGTAAATGATTAAATCTTTATTTCAAATTGATTTTGACCATTATTTAATTTGCCAATAAATTGTTTTTACATCTTTGGAACTCATAGCTGTAGCAATTTGCTTTATTTATTCATCTATATCTTGGTACACATTTTTTATAATAACCAGATAGCCTTGATTTGGCGCCACCTCCACCCACTTTGTATTTTTGGACATCCATAGTCCTTGTGCCTTTAATGAGTCCCAGACTGCTCCCCAGCCCAGCAGGCTGGCGTCCGTGATCACAATCACCCAGGAAGGTCTCCGAAAACATGTGCCCTGAGACAGATACTCCTGAGAAAGCCACCACAGAAGACAGTCTCTTGTCGATTGATCTAAATCTATCCTCTGAGAGAGATCCGAATGGTCCCTGTTCCATTGCCTGAGCATGCATAACTGCAGAGCTCTCAAATGGAATCAAGCAAAGGGAATGATGTCCATGGAAGCGACTATCACACCAATTACCCTCCATACATTGAGCCACTGATGGCCGAACAGTAGACTGCAGAAAGAGAGGCAGGAGGAAAGAATCTTTGATTTTCTGACCTCCGTCAGAAATATCTTTATAACTAGGGAATCTATTATGGTCCCTAAGAAAACTACCCTTGCAACTGGAACAAGGGAACTCTTTTCCAGATTCACTTTCCATCCGTGGGAATGTAGAAAAGACAACAAGATCACTGTATGAGAGTTTGCTTATTGAAAAGACGGCGCCTGAACCAAAATGTCGTCCAGGTATGGCGCTATAGCAATTCCCCGAGACCTGATCACTGCCAAGAGAGCCCCCAGAACCTTTGAGAAAATTCTGTGAGATGTGGCAAGGCCAAAACAAAAGAGCCACAAACTGAAAGTGTTTGTCTAGAAAGGTGAATCTCAGGAACTTGTGATGATCCCTGTGAATGGGATCCTCCAGGTCTATGGTCATCATGAACTGACCCTCTTGGACTAAAGGAACAATGGAACAAATAGTTTCCATCTTGAAAGACGGTACTCTGAGAAACTTGTTGAGACACTTTAGGTCTAGAAAAGGTTGGAAAGTTCCCTCTTTTTTGGGAACCACGAACAGATTGAAATAGAAACCTAGGCCCTGTTCTTGGACAGGAACTGGAACTATCACTCCCAGGGAGGAAAGATTCTGAACACATTTCAAGAACACCTCTCTTTTTATCTGGTCTGCAAATAATCTTGAGAGGTGGAACCTGCCCCTGGGAGGAAAGGTCTTGAATTCTATTCTGTAACCCTGAAATACTATGTCCACAGCCCAGGGATCTGTGACATCTCGTATCCAAGCTTGATAAAACAGAGAAAGTCTACCCCCCCACTTGATCCGATCCCGGATCGGGGGTGAACCCTTCATGCTGTTTTAGACTCAGCTGCAGGTTTCTTGAATTGCTCTCCCTTGTTCCAAGACTGATTGGGTTTCCAAAAAGACTTGGACAGTTCCTGCTTGGAAAAGGAAGAGAAAGACTTTCCTTTGAAGTTACAAAAGGAACAAAAATTACGTCCTTTAGGTCTATTCTTCTTATCTTGCGGTAGAAAAGACCCTTTTCCACCCGTGATATCAGAAATTATTTCTGCCAGACCAGGACCAAACAAGGTCTTACCCTTGTAGGAAATCGACAGAAGTTTGGAATTAGAGGTAACATCAGCTGACCAAGATTTCAGCCACAATGCCCTTCGGGCTAGCACAGCAGAGCCAGATTATTAACTCCCAGTTTAATAACCTGCAAGATAGCATCAGAAATAAAGGAATTGGCTAATTTAAGAGCCTTAATCCTGTCTTGAATCTCTTCCAAGGGAGTCTCTACCTGAAGAGAATCAGACAAGGTGTTGAACCAATAGGATGCCGCACTTGAAACAGTGGCAATACACACTGCAGGTTGCCATTGGAAACCTTGATGAACATACATCCTTTTCAAATAAGACTCCAGCTTTTTGTCCATTGGATCCTTAAAGGAGCAGCTATCCTCAATCTCTGTAGCATGGTCTGGAACAGGAAACACCTCCACAGAGGAAGGAACATCAAAGTATCTATTAAGTTTACTAGATGTTTTAGGGTTGACAACAACAGGAGTATCAGAGTCGTCCAGGGTAGCCAAAACTTCCTTTAACAGTACACAAAGGTGTTCAAGCTTAAATCTGAAGGATACAACTTCAGCATCAGATGAAGGAATTATACTGTCCGAATCTGAGATTTCACCCTCAGAGGCTACCAACATATCTTCCTCATCAGACTTATGAGAGAGGGCAACTTAGTTAGCCAAAGCAGGAGCAGAAACCTTAATATCTGAATCTTTCATTTTCCTCTTGCTTTTTCCCATTAGCATAGGAAAGGCAGCTAATGCCACAGATACCGCAGAAGATACCTGGGCAGCAATTTCTGCTTGCAAATAAACTCCTCCAGGAGGTTGAGAGGAACAGCAGGGCACTGCTTGCGACGCCATAGAGGCTTGGGTCGTTTGAGGGGAAAGCTGTGGCATTGCCTGAAAAGTATCATCCTGAGAGACTGTTGGCTCAGAAACAAAGAGCTTATCTTTATGCTTAAAAGTCCTCTCTATACATGAGGAACAAAATTGCAAGGGTGGCACAATAGGATTTTCTAAACAAAGCAGGCACCTGTCCATAAGAGCATGATCCTGATCCATGACTGCAACAACAAAAAAAAAAAAAAAAATTAAAAAGGAAACAAGATACTTTATTACTGTACTGTCCCTTTAAATATAAAAATAGCGGTAATATCTTCACTAAAAGACAATCCGCGTCCTCACCAAATATACTTAATTAATGCACTGTCACTTTAAATTGCTAAGTTTGGCCCCAAGCCGTGAAAAGGAATTTAGGCAGCAAAAGGTTCAAATACGTAAACCTAAACACACCCTACACCTCAGCGATATGACTGAGGTGCCTACTTGCCCCACTTGTATAACTGACAGTGAGTTCTGCGATCCGTTATGAGACTTCCACTGATAGCAGTAGCCACAACCGCTCCGATCTGTGTAAAGAACGGAACTAAGATGTCACGTGATCGGCTAGAGAAGTTGTGCCACTAGAATGAAAGCGTGCGCTTCTAGCCGGAAAAAGACCGCCATAGAGAAAGAGAGCCACTTCCTGACTAAATAACATGTCAGAGATGGCTAAGGACATCGTTTCTAGTAACAAGCTTTTCCAACACGGATAAAGTGCTAAAAACACATAGGCCCCTATTTACCAAAGGTCTCGCTAAATGCGGAGAGCAATACGCTCTCCGCATTTAACATTGCACCAGCAGCTCACAAGAGCTGCTGGTGCAACGCCGCCCCCTGCAGACTCGCGGCCAATGGGCCGCCAGCAGGGAGCTATCAATCAACCCAAGACTCGCCAGAAACACGGTCCCACAAGCTCCATACGGAGCTTGTTAAATGGGCCCCATAGTGCTTATCAGTTGTCACTATATAGCAATCTCATGATTAATTTACTCAGAGAAACAAAATAAAAATTAACCCCTGAGCCACCAGAGTTAACTCCTTCTCCATAAAGGAGATTAAACTCCAGTCTCCTGTGTCACATGCCCAAAGTGTATGCTCACTGCCTGCATTAATTCTAAACCCAGGATTGTAGTCCCAAATATGAGTGCAGAAGAGAGATTTCCTTAACCCCTTCAGTGCCAGTCTCTCTACCCAGAAGACAAAAAGGCACTTACCTGCACATCTAGCTGTTCGGCAGGAGGACAGCTCACATGGTGTGAAAGGACGCCACTCCTTACAGAGACCTGTGGAAAGAGAAAGCACAAAGTATACCTACTCTGGCTGTCTATACTAAGGCACCAAAATGTTAGGAAAATGCAGCGAGGCCCACCTCACAAGTTCCTAACTGCTTTAAAGTCACCACTACCCTACTAAAGAGATTAACGTGGACTACGGCTAGACCCAAAAAATCTTGCTTGTAGTGAAAGAAATCCAATTTTCTTCAGACACCAAAACTTCACCTCCTCCATTGGCAAAGGCAAATAGAATGATTGGGGTTTGTGGGAAGGGGAGTGATACTTAACAGCTTGGCTGTGGTGCTCTTTGCCTTCTCCTGCTGGCCAGGAGTGATATTCCCACTAGTAATTGATGATGTTGTGGACTCACCATATCATGGAAAGAAATACCAGTAGATCAGCAGTTTTTGAAATACTCAGACCTGCCCGTCTCACACCAACAACCATGTCACGTTCAAAGTCACTTAAATCCCCTTTCCTACCCATTCTGATGCTCGGTTTGAACTACAGCAAGTCATCTTCACCACATCTAGATGCCTAAATGCATTGATTTGCTGCCATGTGATTGGCTGATTAGCAATTTGTGTTACCAAGCAATTGAACAGGTGTACTTAATAAAGTGGCCGGTGAGTGTATATATATCTATATCTATATCTATATATATATATATGTCTGTAAATACATAAATATACATAATGACATTAATACATATGTACACACATATAAACACAAACATATATAAATACATATATATATACATACATACATACATACATATACAAAGGGCTAGATTTATCAAAGCTGAGGCGTACAGGGGCACGTATACGCGCCCCTGTATGCCTCAGCTCGCCTGTGGCGTGGCGAAATTACCCGCAGGTAATCAACATTGCACACGAGCGCAATTTTACGCTCGCGTGCAATCCCGCCCCCTGCCCGCGCACAGCCAATCACGCGCGGGCAGGAGCTGTCAATCTCCTCGGTCGGACTCGACCGCGGAGATTGAATTTCGCCACCTTAGAGATGGCGAAGAGGTTAAGGAAGCGGTGTTCTGGTGACCGCTGCTTGATAAATTACCGCAAGCAAGTTCTTGTGAGAACTTGCAGCCATAAGGCTTTGTTAAATCAAGCCCGTAATTAGTCATATATCTATAAAGCCCTTTACCTTTTTTTTTTTTCTTACACCGGAGACCTTATATCTTTGAGCCCTTATAACTTTTTTTGTGATATTTTTTATTTTTAAAATAATTTTAATCAGATAGTGTTATTATTAGTGTAACTGTACTTTGTAATGTATTTTGATGAGTTTTGTGACTCTTTTTTGTTTTGCAAAACCGTTAACCAGAGCTCTGAGAATGCGCTATCCCAAGGAGTGTTAATTTAAATTGCGCTCAAGCGATCATGTTTACTTTCAACTTGTAATCAGAGCTCTACACGCGCACAAACAGACGCAATAAACCACCTGTTAGCTCCCCACTCATAATCTGGCTCAATATAGGGACAACTAATCAAAGGGGGGAATGGTTAGAAAGGCACATTCACAAGAAGTAAAAAAATAATTAAAAAAAGCAGGTCTTATCCTACAAATATTTACTATACTAAACTATAGTTTATCACCCCGTCCCCTTCTACTCTCCCGACTTAACGGGATACTCACAGCTCACAGACTCTGCTCCTGGAGCAGCCGCCTGCCAAGAGAAAAGTGAAATTATTATTCATATGTTCAGGAGATTTGCTTTTGTCTGAGCCCACAAATCTAGTTTTACGGGGCTATATTCCCTAATATGGGACAACTTCAGTAGCGTGAGTTACAGCCTCATACCCAATGGTATATTATAATGTCAAATCATCGCAAAAAGAAAACTAAGAACATAGTCTGCTAATGAAACATATTGTTAACAAAGTTATTGCTAATACTACTGTTGAGTGGGCAATTCCAAAATTAAAGAAACTCACATTATGTCACAGTATACACACATTTTATATTACAATTATATTTATCATATTGTGTAAAATCTATTTTTTTATTAGTGAATTTATCATTGCATCACTAAAAGGCATAATTAGCACAAATTAGTTATTTATGTACTAAACCCAGACTAAATTAATAGGGAATCTACAGAAAGCATCTGAGGCACAGGGTGCAGAGTGACACCAGCAGACAGGCTGAGAGTAAATGCAACAGGCTGTTAGCAATGTTAGTTACAATCAGGTTACTCACTGTAGTAGAACTGGATGTTACAGCAGGCAGCATCATAGATGGTACTAAAGGAGGCACCAAACTTGGAATCTTTGGGGGAAAATATACAATTATGAAAGTATCCTCATTATACAGAAGAGATAAAAAAAAAGTTGCAGCTTAACACTCCTCCTTGTTATACAAATAACATAGATAAATATTAGATTATTATGCCTTAGTTTATCATTTTTAGGGACATTTTACACATTTATAGAGGCATTCCATGTATAATGTGCAAGAGGCTGAATGCTCCTGATTGGATTTTAGATTATGTCAGAGAAAATCCTTTGCATGAGTGTTTCATCGCAATAACAGCTCCCATTGAAGTCAACGAGTCTACAGGCTAACACCTAGATTTAGAGTTTTGTCGGTAAAGATCCGCGTAGCTAACGCTGCTTTTTTTCCCAACGCACCCTTCCAACAACGCTGATATTTAGAGTTGTCTGAGGGTCTGCGTTAGGCTCAAAAAGGGGTTAAAAATTTTTATTACAGTGGCGGCGATGTGGGGGGCCTCGGTTTAGGGGTACATAAGTAGTTTATGGGTGTTAGTGTACTTTAGAGCACAGTAGTTAAGAGCTTTATATTCCGGCGTTAGCCCATAAAACTCTTAACTACTGACTTTTTTTTGCGGTTGGAGTCTTGTCGGTAGAGGGTCTACCGCTCACTTCTCCCAAGACTCCAAATACCAGCGTTAGGCAGATCCCATTGAAAAGATAGGATACGCAATTGGCGTAAGGGGATCTGCGGTAGCCTGGAATCGTGGTAGGGAAGTGAGCGGTAGACCTGTACCTGCCTGACTCTAAATACCAGCGGGCGGCCAAAAGCAGCGTTAGGACCCCTTAACGCTGCTTTTGACGGCTAACGCAGAACGCTAAATCTAGGTGCACGTTTCCTATTTGATGCCAGAGTTGTAGAACAGAACAAAAAAAAAAAAAAAAGAGACTAAGGAGCAGGGCTGGCAGCTAGGGGGTCACTATACTCTGCGAAAAACATATTTTTTTACATAGACACTATTAAAGGTAAAGGCATCATCAATGCTATTAGGACACATAGGTTACATTCAGCTACAGTTATAACAACAACTATCCCATCTAAACAAGATAAGAGTAAATTAGCAGAAAGTTGGCCTTTTGAAGGATTTTGAATTCATATTAGAATTGTTTCGTGGCCAAGATATCTAGGAAATATTTGAAAAAGAAGCTTTCACAGCAAATGTAGAAAACTAATGGCTATAATATAGAGACGTAAATAATGTAAAACTAATCATGCCACCATTGAACAGCGAGGATACCATTTTTTATCTATTCTAATATTAAAGAGACATTAAAGGGATATAATACCCAAAAAAAAATATTTTGTGATTCAGACAAAGCATACAATTTTCAAAAAGTTTCCAATTTACTTCTATTATAAAATTTGCTTTGTTCCCATGGTATTCTTTAAAGGGACACTAAACTCAATTTTTTTCTTTCATAATTCAGATAGAGCATGCAATTTTAAGCAACTTGCTCATTTACTCTTATTATCAATTTTCTTAGTTCTCTTGCTATCTTTATTTGAAAAAGAAGGCATCTAAGCTAAAGAGCCAACCAATTTTTGGTTCAGTACTCTGGACAGCACTTGTTTATTGGTGCTGTCCAAATAGCAAGGACAACCCAGGTTGTTCACCAAAAATGGGCCGGCATCTAAACTTACATTCTTGCTTTTCAAATAAAGATACCAAGAGAATGAAAAAAATTGATAATAGGTGTAAATTAGAAAGTTGGTTTGCACATTGGTTTATCCTACAAAATACAACCTTTATTATTTGTGAATGCGCACTGCTTCTGTCACAGGTTGCAGGAATACTTGAAGGGATAGGAAACCCATTTTTTTCTTTCACAATTTAGATAGAGGATGTCATTTTAAACAATTTTCCAATTTACTTATATTTTCTCATTTGTTTTGTTCTTTTTGTGTCCTTTGTTGAAAAGCATACCTAGGTAGGCTAAGGAGCTACTGATTGGTGGCTGCACATATATGCCTGATATGATTTGCTCATCCATGTGCATTGTTATTTCTTCAACAAAGAAGTAAATTAGAAAGTTGTTCAAAATTGCATTCTCTATCTGAATCATTAAAAAACATTTGGGGGTGTAATGATCATTTAAGCTCCAATATGGTGGCACCCAGTGTGAAAATGTGGAACTTCTGTAACTGTCACTTATAATGGGCTAAAATAAGAGAATGACTTTGCAGAGAGCTGCAGGTAAATTAGAGAAAACCTATATCATGGTGATAAGTAACTGTGCTACAGTAGTTGTATTCAGCAGTATAATGTCCCTTTAAGAGCACACTTACAGGGAGTTTTCACTCCAGTTCTCCAGGGCCAGATACAGTACTGAGTTCAAGAACTGATCAGGTTATGGAGTCAATCAAGTTGAGTGATCCTGAGCATCGCACCAGTTTGTTTGTTTCTGCATTATTTGTAAACATGAGGTAAAGCTGTTCAATCCAATTTAGACAGAATGGGAAGTTGAGACAGTCATGCTAGATTTATTTTGCATATTATAATTTAAAAAAAAGTTTTAAAGGGATAGGAAAGTCAAAATTAACCTTGCATGATTCAGATAGAGCATGTCATTTTATGACACTTTTAAATTCACTTCTATTTTCAAATGTGCTTCATTCTCTTAGTATCCAGGATCAGAACTATCATTGGTGCAGCAGGGCCCAAGTGCTGAGGGGGAGGGGCTTAGCAACCACAGGCATATGCAGAATGTGTACAATCCAAATGCAGTGGAGCCTTTTATTAGTGCAGGTTGCAGATCCATCTATCTATCCTCAAAATCATTATACAGAGCAGCATTTATGTTATTACTTTTGCTTAATACTGAGTTACCTTTGAGGGAGCCCAAACATTTTTTTGCACCAGGGCCCCCTGTTGAGTAGGTCCGCTACTGGTATCCATTGTTGAAATAGATTATGTACATACCCTAAACTAGTGGGAGCTATCTGGTGATAGGTGTCTGCACATATTTGTCTTTTGCGAGTGGCTGACTAGATGTGTTCAGCTAGCTCTCAGTATTTCATTGCCACTCCTTCAGCAAAGGATATAAAGAGAATTAAGCAAATTTGATAATATAAGTAAATTGCAAAGTTGTTTAACATTATATAGCCTGTCTGATTCCTGAAAGAACAAAAATTGGGTTTCATGTCCCTTTAACAAAAGCAACAGAAAGGCAAAATAGTGTTATGTATAATTGTTTCATTATAACTTTTGAAACAATAGGTTAGAATTAGAATATTTATGCCAGCAGCAAATTTGAAGGGGCATTCATTGTATATTATGATTATTTTACAATGTCATTTTTCAGTTCTATTTGAAGACTCGTAAAATTTTATACAGCAGAGATATAGAGAACTTTTTTTTTAATCTAAAGAAAGTAATAAATGATAAATCTATATAACTAAATGTTAGCATGAGCAGAAAAATGGTTCAACATAGTTTGTTAGATCAACGTGACTGGTTAGATTTCTTTTTTTTCTGCACCCTCTTATTTTTTTTTGTTGTTTCTTTTTTTACCTTAAAGTTGACCTTTTCTGTTCTAGAAAGGTTATATGCCAGTATTACTAATTAAAGGCTGCTAGTGTTAGTGCGCATGCGTGAGCATGCACCTCTCATAGCAGGCTGCTGAACTTTAACACAGTGTTTGCGTTCTATTAAAAAACAAAAGACAAACAATTATGTCAACAAATATTTCACTTCAAAAATATTTAACCTCTTAAGGACATATGACGGAATTTTTCCGTCATAAAACAATTGAGCAAACTGAAAGCTGTGTCCTTAAAGGGTTAAACTGAGAGTTCTATAAATTTGTCCTGGAGTTTAAGAGCAAAAAAAACAAAAACAGACTGTAGATAATAATATATAAATAAGATTATGAATAATTTTGATAATTAATACCAAAAATATGAATATTAAATCTTTCATTTGGTCACTGAACATAAGACATATGATCCAAGGTTCAATGAAATCCTTTAGCAAAATGCTTCACTGTATATACAGCTATTCTAATAATTACAAAATTAACCGTGACAAGTGTTATGCATGTATCTTTACATCTTTGGATAAGATGATCAAGCCTGACATTTTCTATATGTAATAATAACAAACTGGAAAATGCTATACTTCTCCAAGGGGTGTTCCCTGCATTTCTGTATGTGAAGGAGAGACAAGCCCAGTGCAATATAGCACTGCATGACATGAGAGTTCTGCTGCATTTAAACGTTGTGCTTTGCATTTTACATTACTTTACACTTCAGATTAAAGGGCCAGTAAACCTACCAAATAATGTTATATAATTCTGCAGATAGTGCAGAATTATATAACATAAGCTTAGCTGTAGCTTTCTATATTAAAGGACTGCCGAGATATTTACCTACGAAAATGAATTTTATAGAACTCTGCTCCTAGCTCTACTGAGCGGGTCTGTTTTTGTTCATTAGCGCATCGCGGCACGCTGTCTACTCACAGCCGGCCCGATCGCGCCATTAAACTCAATGTAGATCGCTCCCGCTCTGGTCTGGTTTAATAGCGCGATAAGGCCGGTTGTGAGTAGACAGCGTGCTGCGATGCACTGATGAAAAAACAGACCGCTCAGTAGAGCCAGGAGCGGAGTTCTGTAAAATTCATTTTTGTAGGTAAATATCTCTGCAGTCCTTTGATATAGGAAGCTGCAGCTAAGCTAAAGTTATATAATTCTGCACTATGTGCAGAATTATACAACATTATTTGGTAGGTTTACTGGCCCTTTGAAGGGACATTCCGGACAAAATGTAAATGCACATAGATGAATTATATATTTACATAGAAACATATTTGCATTATACATGTATTGGCAAAAATGCTCCTAATAAAATATATCACTGTTTTAGTGTTAACATTTTTCTGTGCATGTAATGCATAGCTAGATATTCTTTTAAAAAATGCTATTAAAAACAGGGGCACTTTCATTCATCAAAGTTTAGAAGGCAGCCGTTTTGATTAAAAACTTATCTTTGTTTTTTTCACAGCCAGAGCAGCTTCCCCCACCCGGAGATCATCTCTTCACACGTCATCAATGACTAATCCAGCTTCCTCCAATCATGGCATGGCCTCAGACAATGACTACCCTGGGTTGAAAGCCGTGATTGGAGGAAGCTGGATTAGTCATTGATGACGTGTGAAGAGAGAATCTCCGTGTGGGGGAAGCTGCTCTGGCTGTGCAAAGAAGAGAGGTAAGTTTTTAATCAAAACGGCTGCTTTGTAAACTTTGATGAATGAAAGTGCCCCTGTTTTTAATAGTATTTTTAAAAAACGGGCTTTCATTCATCAAAGTTTACCTTCACTTTAAGGACCAAGGACGTACCCTGTATGTCCTCAGGGGTATCAAGCGTTGGAAGCCATCCTGATCGCTTCCAACTGCTTTCAAGGTGTTGCAGTGATGCCTCGGTATTGAGTCATCACTGTAACACCTTTTTTTAGCCACCGATACAGATAGAGCCACTCTGTGGCCCTCTCTGTATAGGGCATTGATGGAGCCGATCATTGGTGGGTGGAAGCAGCAGCAGGGAGGCGGGTGGTGCGGCCCATCAATGTTCCTACATCCTGTTCCGGTATCCGACATGTGTGCGTCAGTCAGCTGAAGCGACATGCGGGGACAGGTGGGGGCGCGTGCGTGCGCATGCGGGGGAGCGCACGCACGCCAAATAACGATCTATGCAAACATTTTTTTTTAAAGAACCACAGTATTCGGGACATCTGGGATGTTGGGCAAGGGATCTGGGAGGGAGGTGGGATATTGAGGGGGGGCAGCTACACTACAGAAAATCTTATTTTCATTTTAAAAAAAAAATACACACATTTTTGGGGGGCAAACTGAGTACTGGCAGACAGCTGCCAGTACCCAAGATGGCAGCAAATAGGTAGAGGGGGGAGGGTTAGAGAGCTGTATGGGGGGGATCAGGGAGGTTGGGGGCTAAGAGGGGATCCAACACTGCAGAATCAATATAAGGAAAGAAAAAAAAATTAAAAATGCTTTCTGCCAGTACTTAAGATGGCAGTGTCAATTGTGAGGTGGGGGAGGGAAGAGAGCTGTTTGAGGGGGGTCAGGGAGGGTTCAGGGGTGGGATGTGTCAGGTGGGAGGCTGATCTCTACACTAAAGCTAAAATTAACCGTAAAAGCTACCTAAATTAACCCATTCACTGCTGGGCATAAAACAAGTGTGGTGCGCATCAGCATTTAGCGGCCTTCTAATTACCAAAAGGCAACGCCAAAGCCATATACTGTATGTCTGCTATTTCTGAACAAAGGTATGTCTGCTATTTCTGAACAAAGGGGATCCCAGAGAAGCATTTACAACCATTTGTGCCATAATTGCACAAGCTGTTTGTAAATAATTTCAGCGAGAAACCTAAAATTGTGAAAAATTTAACACATTTTTTTATTATTTATCGCATTTGGCGGTGAAATGGTTGCATGAAATATAACTAAATGGGCCTAGATCAATACTTTGGGTCGTCTACTACACTACACTAAAGCTAAAATTAACCCTACAAGCTCCCTAATTAACCCCATTACTGCTGGCCATAATACACGTGTGGTGCGCAGCGGCATTTAGCGGCCTTCTAATTAACAAAAAGCAACGCCAAAGCCATATAAGTCTGCTACTTCTGAACAAAGGGAATCCCAGAGAAGCATTTACAAACATTTGTGCCATAATTGCACAAGTTGTTTGTAAATAATTTCAGTGAGAAACCTAAAGTTTGTGAAAAAGTTTGTGAAAAAGAGAACAATTTTTTTTATTTGATCGCATTTGGCGGTGAAATAGTGGCATGAAATATACCAAAATGGGTCTAGATCAATACTTTGGATTGTCTACTAAAAAAAATATATACATGTCAAGGGATATTCAGGGATTCCTGACAGATATCAGTGTTGCAATGTAACTAAAAAATGGTTTGGAAATAGCAAAGTGCTACTTGTATTTATTGCCCTATAACTTACAAAAAAAGCAAAGAACATGTAAACATTGGGTATTTCTAAACTCAGGACAAAATTTAGGAAATATTTAGCTAATGGTATCTTTAGAAAGTCCATTTAATGGCGAGAAAAACTGTATATAATATGTGTGGGTACAGTAAATGGGTAAGAGTAAAATAACAGCTAAACACAAACACAGCAGAAATGTAAAAATAGCCCTGGTCCCAAATGGTCAGAAAATGGAAAAGTGCTGTGGTCCTTAAGGGGTTAAAGTGCTGGTGCACGGCGCATACTTAAATACACGTTTGAAACAGCTATAGCTTTTATTAGAAGCATTTTTGATAATACATGTATAGTTTCAAAAATGCTTATATTCAAAACTCAAATGCATTCATGTGCATTTGAATTTTGGCTGGAATGTCCCTTTAAGTTTTATTACACATCAACTTTCCCGTTTCTATTTTGTACTTTACTTTGTATACAACAGTGTATTTAGGATTGTGAATTTTACAAATTCTGGTTATGCTTTCACCATTTCTGTGTAACTTTAACAAATTAGAATAACACGTTGTATATTTATAAGTATCTTTTACAAATTACATTGCATTTTGTATTTCTTTTATTTAAAATAAAACTGAAAAACTGACAGCTTCAGTTTCCCAGAGTGCTTTACTGATTTTTATGGGACTAATAAGCAAAGATTCTCTAGTTTGGAGAGAAATTATAGTGCAGACTTCACAGGTGCTAAACTCACTAAATGCTATATGAAAAGGGGTGGAACCTGGAAGTCCCAGAGAGATGGGAGGTGCCATAGAAAGTAATGAGGCTCTGTGAGATACAAAATTTCATATGGGAAAGAGAAGGTAACTGGAGAACACCTGGGGCTGGTATAAAGGTTCAGATTGCATCAATTACAAATTAAAATGAAATATTTTCACTACAATTTAACTTGCTTTTGCCTATAGTTTAGTATATATTACCTTTCTGTCAGTTAAATATGTCTATTAAGAATTGGGAGGAAACATCACCTACATTCAGCTGGCGAAAAAATTCAGTGAGACCAGCTTTTTTAAAATGCTTACAACATTTCACAAGACTTATGAGAGAACTTCATACATACCCTGGGAACTTTACTGTTCAACCCAGGGAACTTCCATTTCCCTTCCATTTTTTAAAGATGTGTTTTATTTTGCAATAGAGAAAATACAAAGTGCAATGTAAGTTGTAAAAGATACACAGAAATATACCAAGTATAATTCTAATATGTTAAAGTAACAGAAACTTTTACAAAATAATTAGAATTTGTAAAATCACTGCTGTAGCCAAATCTAAATGTATTAATAGAAAATAGAAAGTGCAAAGCTTAAATGTAATAATACTGAAAGGACCCAATCTGAAGTGTAAAGTAATTTAAAATACAATGCACAAAGTGTAAGTGTAACAAAACTCTCATATCATGCAGTGATATATTGAACTAGGCTTGTGTCTCTTCTTCAGATACAGAAATGAGAGAGATTTTGCAGTACTAAATAGTTCTGCACATTTTTTGGAGCATTCAGTAAATTCAGCCCCTGCGAAGTCTGCACTACATTTTTTCTCCAAGCAGGAGAATCTTTCATCATCAGGCCCTTAGAAAGACAAAATCCCCAAGGGCCTTTTGGATAAAAGAAAAAAAGAAAAGACAAGAGTTCACCTGGAGTTGGACAGAGCTTAGTAGCTTGCCCTAAGGGATCATGGCCACCCAGGATGCAGCTGCTTTTAGCTCACTTTTGTGTCCATATTTTGTTTCTCGTTGATTGGAACATAGTAGGTGACAGGCTTTAATTGGAAGTATATAAACAGTACAATAATATAAATGCATTTAAAAATGTGGGGGGAAAAAGGCTTTTCAATGGCTTTGAATTTGAAACACAAAAACCAATGCAAAACATTTTTTTAACAGCTCTTCAAATAGTTATGAATAGACTCCATTTCAACCCATAAGAATTTAATTTGCTGAGCAAAAACAACTCCATATCTGCTTCAAATTCACGCACACAGTAAAAGCTCTCACTGAAAGAGTGAATGATTTTTTCTAGATGCTTTTGGCAAATACAAGTGATAATTTGCATTTAGTTTTGGCTTTAAATGCTTGCACTATTTTAACAACCTTCTTTTGTTTCAAGTAGTGTTTAATTCTAAATTAATATTACATTTTACAATTATTCCATTAAAAGATAACAATACAGAGACTGGAAAAAAACACATTAGTAATAGCCAAGATAACAATAAATTAAGATGTACCTGTCCGAGAGGTGGTGGCACAGCCATTGGTGGAATCATGGGTGGCATCATTGCATGTGGAATTGGGGGAATTGCTGGAGGCCTCTGCCCAATTGGTGGCATTCCAATTGGTGGAAAAGGTGGCGGAATGCCTGGTGGAGGCATCTTTAATATAAACACAAAAATAAAATGGAGAAATGTATAAGTGCATATGTATTACAAAATATTACAAATTAATAAATAAAATAAACACAAATTGTAACTGCACCACTCATATTTTACTTGTTGTTTTGTCTTTTTAATCCTTTTTGCAAAACAAATACAATTACTGAAACAGTATAATAAACTGGGAACGTATTAAGAACACTCAGTAAAGCAAGTTGATTGTTTACAACTGCAACCAATTGGAATGTAAATGAGCAGTAAACAAAGCAGCAAGGTTCTCCAATTTGCTTCAGTATCTTGATATTCTTTGTTGAAGGAGCAGCCATGCATTACTAGGAGCTAGCGGAACACATTTGGTGAGCCAACGACAAGAGGCATATATGAGTAGCCGCCAATAACCAACTACAGCCTCTCCTGTCAAGCCTGGTACCGCATTTAAAAGTCAGTAGTTAAGAGTTTTATGGGCTAACGCCGTAACATAAAACTCTTAACTAAAGTGCTAAAAAGTACACTAACACCCATAAACTACCTATTAACCCCTAAACCGAGCCCCCCCCCCCCCCCCACATCGCAAACACTAAAAAAAAAAATTAACCCCTAATCTGCCGAACCGGACATCGCCGCCACTATAAAATATTTATTAATCCCTAAACCGCCGTCCTCCCGCATCCCAAACACTAGTTACATTTTATTAACCCCTAATCTTCCGTCCCTAACATCGCCGACACCTACCTACATTTATTAACCCCTAATCTGCCGCCCCCAACGTCGCCACCACTATATTAAATTTATTAACCCCTAAATCTAAGTCTAACCCTAACACTAACACCCCCCTAACTTAAATATAATTTAAATAAATCTAAATAAAATTACTATCATTAACTAAATTATTCCTATTTAAAACTAAATACTTACCTATAAAATAAACCCTAAGCTAGCTACAATATAACTAATAGTTACATTGTAGCTAGCTTAGGGTTTATTTTTATTTTACAGGCAAGTTTGTATTTATTTTAACTAGGTACAATAGTTATTAAATAGTTATTAACTATTTAATAGCTACCTAGTTAAAATAAATTCAAATTTACCTGTAAAATAAATCCTAACCCAAGTTATAATTACACCTAACACTACACTATAATTAAATTAATTACCTAAACTAACTACAATTAAATACAATTGAAAAAAATTATCTTAAGTACGAAAAAAAAACACACTAAATTACAGAAAATAATAAAATAATTACAAGTTTTTTAAACTAATTACACCTAATCTAACCCTCCTAATAAAATAAAAAAGCCCCCCAAAATAATAAAAAGCCCTACCCTATACTAAATTACAAATAGCCCTTAAAAGGGCCTTTTGCAGGGCATTGCCCAAAAGTAATCAGCTCTATTACCTGTAATAAAAAATACAATACCCCCCAACATTAAAACCCACCACCCACACAACAAACCCAACTCTAAAACCCACCCAATCCCCCCTTAATAAAACCTAACACTAACCCCTTGAAGATCACCCTACCTTGAGAAGTCTTCACCCAGCCGGGCCGAAGTCCTCAACAAAGCCGGGCGAAGTGGAAGTGGGTCCATCTTCAAGACATCCGATGCGGAGCATCCTCTTAAAACGAAGTCCAACTGAAGAATGAAGGTTCCTTTAAATGACTTCATTCAAGATGGCGTCCCTTGAATTCCGATTGGCTGATAGAATTCTATCAGCCAATCGGAATTAAGGTAGAAAAAATCCTATTGGCTGATCCAATCAGCCAATAGGATTGAACTTCAATCCTATAGGCTGATTGCATCAGCCAATAGGATTTTTTCTACCTTAATTCCGATTGTAACTTAGGTTAGGATTTATTTTACAGGTAAATTTGAATTTATTTTAACTAGGTAGCTATTAAATAGTTAATAACTATTTAATAACTATTGTACCTAGTTAAAATAAAAACAAAACTTGCCTGTAAAATAAAAATAAACCCTAAGCTAGCTACAATGTAACTATTAGTTATATTGTAGCTAGCTTAGGGTTTATTTTATAGGTAAGTATTTAGTTTTAAATAGGAATAATTTAGTTAATGATAGTTATTTTATTTAGATTTATTTAAATTATATTTTAAGTTAGGGGGTGCTAGTGTTAGACGTAGATTTAGGGGTTAATAAATTTAATATAGTGGTGGCGACGTTGGGGGCGGCAGATTAGGGGTTAATAAGTGTAGTTAGGTTGCGGCGACATTGGGGGCGGCAGATTAGGGGTTAATAAATATAATGTAGGTGTCTGCAATGTTGGGGGCAGCAGATTAGGGGTTCATAAATATAATGTAGGTGGCGGCGGTGTACGGAACGGCAGATTAGGGGTTAATAATATAATGCAGGTGTCGGCGATGTCGGGGGCGGCAGATTAGGGGTTAGTAAGTGTAAGATTAGGGGTGTTTAGACTCGGGGTTCATGTTAGGGTGTTAAGTGTAGACATAAAATATATTTCCCCATAGGAATCAATGGGGCTGCGTTAGGAGCTTTACGCTGCTTTTTTGCAGGTGTTAGTTTTTTTTCCAGCCGGCTCTCCCCCATTTATTCCTATGGGGAAATCGTGCACGAGCACATTTTACCTGCTTACCGCTACCGTAAGCAGCGCTGGTATTGAGGTGAGATGTGGAGCTAAATTTTGCTCTACGCTCACTTTTTTGCGGCTAACGCCGGGTTTGTAAAAACCCATAATACCAGCGTTGTCTGTGGTGAGCGGTGAGGGAAAAATGCTCGTTAGCACCGCACAGCCTTACCGACAAAACTCGTAATCTAGGCGCAAATGTGGTAAATTGCTGTAGATCAAAATCATATGCTCAATTTGAATCATTAATTTAATTCTGACTTATTACTTTGAAAATTATAGATATGCATTTAAACATATGTTATAGTTATCAAGCCGTCAACCGCAAATACGCTGGAATTATGCAGCGTATTTGTGGCGAGGCTGATTCGCCTTAGTTATCAAGCCCTACTGCCCGGCAAAAGTAGAATCTAGTGACGTAAGCTTCGATCCGCCGGACTCAGTCCGACACAGATTGATGCTTACGTCACTACAGATGTTCCGAACGCAAGTTGGGCACAATCTGACTACTTTTGGTAGTTAAAGAACCAAAAGCGAGAGGGGGTGAGGGAACCAATCACACAAACAAGAGATACTCAAAAGTCCTGTAATTCACACACCGCAAATGAATAATAACGGTGTACCCAAAGTAATTAGTTATGTGTATCAGCGATCATTCACACTGTGTAAGCAAAGCATATATTGCGTACAGTCTCACCTCTGCTCACTTCGATCCAAAAAGCTCAAAGGCTCAGAAGAAATCCTAGAGGGAGAGCCATCAGGTTATTTCATTTCCTCGGCACGCTGTATCAGCGTTGTCTTAACTTCATATCTGTCGCTGTCACCGACCAACCGGAACTTTTCCAGAGGCGCTGTGTATACACGCCCACCAGGGGGCGTATCCAAATTACACCAGACGATCCTCCAACCGGATGGCTAGAATAGCAGCTGCGACCACCGTCACACAGAATCTCCACTGGGTCTCCACCAATCCTCGGGCTGCTTCGCGCTGTGCCTTTTCAAAACCGGCACCGTGGCTCTGTAGGACCTTTGTGAACCCAGCGTTCAAAAAGTGCTAAGTACTCCGGGGATACACAGGAAACAAGGCAGGGGCACTAGCGCTCTAAAGGCATATAGAGTCCACCACACAAAAGGAACAAGAGCGCTAGTTTAAAATATAAAACATAACCTTTATTGGTTATTAAAATTAGGACATACAGTCAAATGAGAAAAAATAGAGTTGGGATACCTCTGGTAGTCTGCCAGCCAGAGGTATCCCAACTCTATTTGTTCTCATTTGACTGTATGTCCTAATTTTAATAACCAATAAAGGTTATGTTTTATATTTTAAACTAGTGCTCTTGTTCCTTTTGTGTGGTGTACTTTTGGTAGTTATCAAACTACTACCAGGTACGCTCGCCACTATTCCGGGCCAGCGTACCTGGATTTCAATCCGCCGCCCTGGAGGCAGCGGATCCCATAGGAATCAATGGGAGTCTGACCATAGCGAAAGCTCATGTTCGCTGCTGCCCGATATCCCATTAATTCCTATGGGAAATGTCTATACCTAACACCCTAACATGTACCCCGAGTCTAAACACCCCAAATCTGCCCCCCCCTACCCTGCTACAACTAAATAAAGTTATTACCCCCTAAACCGCCGCTCCCGGACCCAGCCGCCACTATAACAAACATGTTAACCCCTAAACCGCCACTCCCTGACCCCGCCGCAACCTACATTATACATATTAACCCCTAATCTGCCGCCCCCTATACCGCCACCATCCAAAATAAACTAATTAACCCCTATCCTGCGGATCCCAGACCCCGCCGCAACTAAATAAATTGTTTAACCCCTAAACCGCCGCTCCCGGACCCCGCCGCCACCTATATTAAACTTATTAACCCCTATCCTGCCCCCCCTATACCGCCGCCACCTATATTAAAATTATTAACCCCTAAACCTAAGTCTAACACCCCCCTAACTTACATATTATTTTAATAAATCTAAATATAAATTACTATTATTAACTAAATTATTCCTATTTAAAACTAAATACTTACCTATAAAATAAAACCTAATATAGCTACAATATAACTAATAATTATATTGTAGCTATTTTAGGATTTATTTTTATTTTACAGGCAACTTTGTATTTATTTTAACTAGGTACAATAGTTATTAAATAGTTATTAACTATTTAATAACTACCTATATATTATATTAGGTGTAATTAGTTTAAAATTCTTGTAATATTTTTTTATTTTCTGTAATTTAGTGGGGGGTTTTTGTAATTTAGTTTAGTTTATTTAATTGTATTTAATTGTAGGTATTTGTAGCTAATTTATTTAATTAATTTAATGATAGCGTAGTGTTAGGTTTAATTGTAACTTAGGTTAGGATTTATTTTACAGGTCATTTTGTATTTCTTTTAGCTAGGTAGTTATTAAATAGTTAATAACTATTTAATAACTATTGTACCTAGTTAAAATAAATACAAAGTTACCTGTAAAATAAAAATAAATCCTAAAATAGCTACAATGTAATTATTAATTACATTGTAGCTATCTTAGGGTTTATTTTACAGGTAAGTATTTAGTTTTAAATAGGAATAATTTATTTAATTATAGTGTAGTGTTAGGTGTAATTGTAACTTAGGTTAGTTTTTATTTTACAGGTAAATTTGTCTTTATTTTAACTAGGTAGCTATTAAATAGTTAATAACTATTTAATAACTATTGTACCTAGTTAAAATAAATACAAAGTTGCCTGTAAAATAAAAATAAATCCTAAAACTATTAGTTATATTGTAGCTATATTAGGGTTTATTTTATAGGTAAGTATTTAGTTTTAAATAGGATTAATTTAGTTAATAAGAGTAATATTATTTAGATTTATTTAATTAATATTTAAGTTAGGGGGGTGTTAGGGTTAGTGTTAGACTTAGGTTTAGGGGTTAATAATTTTATTATAGTGGCGGCGGTGTAGGGGGGCAGGATAGGGGTTAATAAATTTATTATAGGTGGCGGCGGTATAGGGGGGCAGGATAGGGGTTAATAGGTATTATGTAGGAGGCGGGGTCCGGGAGCGGCGGTTTAGGGGTTAAACAATTTATTTAGTTGCGGCGGGATCGGCAGGATAGGGGTTAATAAGTTTATGTAGGTGGCGGCGATATAGGGGGGCAGGATAGGGGTTAATAGATATAATGTAGGTGGCGGCAGGGTCCGGGAGCGGCGGTTTAGGGGTTAATATATTTATTATAGTTGCGGTGGGGTCTAGGATCGGCGGTTTAGGGGTTAATAACTTTATTTAGTTGCGGGGGGCTCCGGGGGCGCCTGTATAGGGGGTAGAACAGTATAGTATAGTGTGAGTGCTTAGTGACAGGGGTATCAATAAAGCTGTAAAAAAGCCGAAGAGCAGCAAGATTGATGAGTGATAACTATCACAGTCCGCTGCTCATCGCCCCGTACTTAGTGCGCGGCTTTTTGACAGATTTATTGATAACTTTGGCGAACGTATTCAGGTCCGCGGCGGCGATCTGAGGCGAGCTTAGGCGAGCATATTGGGCCGACGAATGCAGGTAAGTAGACGGCTTCATAACTAGAGGCTATTAAATGTATCTATGAACGTAAGCTGGAAAAAAAAAATACAACTAGCAGTAGGTCTCTAAGCAACAGAGTGAGTACTTCAGAATACAAACATTCAGGTAAAATATTAACTCAAAGGCCATGCAAAAACGTAAATGTAAAAAAGTCACTGAGCTGGAAAACTTGCTATCTAAATAGGTCTGAAAAACGTCTCAACAGGATCTGCATAAGAAATGCATTATATACATCAATAAAAATGTACTTGGATAAAATAAATGTTTTAGCACTAGATTATTCTGATTATAGAGATTTGGTCTAAGGAACATGCATCAGTACCGTTTGTTCTGCAATTCTTACGTACAGTATGTATTGTAGTAATGACTCTATACGAATAGTTTATATTTTCTGTAATGCTATAGGACTTGTGATGTTACAGTAGGCATTTTAGTAGTTTGCCTGGAAACAAGATGCTGTTTTACTTTCAATTGAATGTGGAGAAATGCCTAACAAAATCAATATTCCTTAGTACTTTATACTTTAGACATGTTAAAGCATGTTGTATGGCACACAATTGTCAACCACTGTTGTATGGTATTAGTACATTATTGTATAATACAAAGCCAGAATAAGCACTTTAGGCATGTAAAGCATGTTGTATGGTATTAGTACATTATTGTATAATACAAAGCCAGAATAAGCACTTTAGGCATGTAAAGCATGTTGTATGGTATTAGTACATTATTGTATAATACAAAGCCAGAATAAGCACTTAAAGGACCAGTCAACACATTAGATTTGCATAATCAACAAATGCAAGATAACAAGACAATGCAATAGTACTTAGTCTGAACTTCAAATGAGTAGTAGATTTTTTTTATAACAAATTTCAAAGTTATGTATATTTCCACTCCCCTTGTACCATGTGATAGCAATCAGCCAATCACAAATGCATATACGTATAGTCTGAAGTCTATAGTGAATTCTTGCACATGCTCAGTAGGATCTGGTGACTCAAAAATTGTAAATATAAAAGACTGTGCACATTTTTTGTAATGGAAGTAAATTGGAAAGTTGTTTAAAATTACATGCTGTATCTGAATCATGAAAATTTAATTTAACCTGAGTGTCCCTTTAAGGCATGTAAAGCATGTTGTATGGTATTAGTACATTATTGTATAATACAAAGCCAGAATAAGCACTTTAGGCATGTAAAGCATGTTGTATGGTATTAGAACATTATTGTATAATACAAAGCCAGAATAAGCACTTTAGGCATGTAAAGCATGTTGTATGGCATTAGTACATTATTGTATAATACAAAGCCAGAATAAACACTTTAGGCATGTAAAGCATGTTGTATGGTATTAGTACATTATTGTATAATACAAAGCCAGAATAAGCACTTAAGGCATGTAAAGCATGTTGTATGGTATTAGTACATTATTGTATAATACAAAGCCAGAATAAGAACTTTAGGCATGTAAAGCATGTTGTATGGTATTAGTACATTATTGTATAATACAAAGCCAGAATAAGCACTTTAGGCATCTAAAGCATGTTGTATGGTATTAGTACATTATTGTATAATACAAAGCCAGAATAAGCACTTTAGGCATGTAAAGCATGTTGTATGGTATTAGTACATTATTGTATAATACAAAGCCAGAATAAGCACTTAAGGCATGTAAAACATGTTATATGGTATTAGTACATTATTGTATAATACAAAGCCAGAATAAGCACTTTAGGCATGTAAAACATGTTGTATGGTATTAGTACATTATTGTATAATACAAAGCCAGAATAAGCACTTAAGGCATGTAAAACATGTTGTATGGTATTAGTACATTATTGTATAATACAAAGCCAGAATAAGCACTTAAGGCATGTAAAGCATGTTGTATGGTATTAGTACATTATTGTATAATACAAAGCCAGAATAAGCACTTTAGGCATGTAAAACATGTTGTATGGTATTAGTACATTATTGTATAATACAAAGCCAGAATAAGCACTTAAGGCATGTAAAGCATGTTGTATGGTATTAGTACATTATTGTATAATACAAAGCCAGAATAAGCACTTTAGGCATGTAAAGCATGTTGTATGGTATTAGTACATTATTGTATAATACAAAGCCAGAATAAGCACTTTAGGTATGTAAAACATGTTGTATGGTATTAGTACATTATTGTATAATACAAAGCCAGAATAAGCACTTTAGGCATGTAAAACATGTTGTATGGTATTAGTACATTATTGTATAATACAAAGCCAGAATAAGCACTTTAGGCATGTAAAACATGTTGTATGGTATTAGTACATTATTGTATAATACAAAGCCAGAATAAGCACTTTAGGCATGTAAAACATGTTGTATAGTATTAGTACATTATTGTATAATACAAAGCCAGAATAAGCACTTAAGGCATGTAAAACATGTTGTATGGTATTAGTACATTATTGTATAATACAAAGCCAGAATAAGCACTTAAGGCATGTAAAGCATGTTGTATGGTATTAGTACATTATTGTATAATACAAAGCCAGAATAAGCACTTTAGGCATGTAAAACATGTTGTATGGTATTAGTACATTATTGTATAATACAAAGCCAGAATAAGAACTTTAGGCATGTAAAGCATGTTGTATGGTATTAGTACATTATTGTATAATACAAAGCCAGAATAAGCACTTTAGGCATGTAAAACATGTTGTATGGTATTAGTACATTATTGTATAATACAAAGCCAGAATAAGCACTTAAGGCATGTAAAGCATGTTGTATGGTATTAGTACATTATTGTATAATACAAAGCCAGAATAAGCACTTAAGGCATGTAAAGCATGTTGTATGGTATTAGTACATTATTGTATAATACAAAGCCAGAATAAGCACTTAAGGCACGTAAAGCATGTTGTATGGTATTAGTACATTATTGTATAATACAAAGCCAGAATAAGCATTTTAGGCATGTAAAGCATGTTGTATGGTATTAGTACATTATTATATAATACAAAGCCAGAATAAGCACCTAAGGCATGTAAAGCATGTTGTATGGTATTAGTACATTATTGTATAATACAAAGCCAGAATAAGCACTTTAGGCATGTAAAACATGTTGTATGGTATTAGTACATTATTGTATAATACAAAGCCAGAATAAGCACTTAAGGCATGTAAAGCATGTTGTATGGTATTAGTACATTATTGTATAATACAAAGCCAGAATAAGCACTTAAGGCATGTAAAGCATGTTGTATGGTATTAGTACATTATTGTATAATACAAAGCCAGAATAAGCACTTAAGGCACGTAAAGCATGTTGTATGGTATTAGTACATTATTGTATAATACAAAGCCAGAATAAGCATTTTAGGCATGTAAAGCATGTTGTATGGTATTAGTACATTATTATATAATACAAAGCCAGAATAAGCACCTAAGGCATGTAAAGCATGTTGTATGGTATTAGTACATTATTGTATAATACAAAGCCAGAATAAGCACTTTAGGCATGTAAAGCATGTTGTATGGTATTAGTACATTATTGTATAATACAAAGCCAGAATAAGCACTTAAGGCATGTAAAGCATGTTGTATGGTATTCAGTGATTTCCACAGAAAGGTTTGCCAGATGGGTGGTATTATGTAGTAGTGGGGTGGGGGCAGTGTAATGCTTTGCAATATTATAACATTGTTATAGCATTCTTATTTATTAATGTTACTTGAGGCACCCAAACCACAAATTAATTTAATAATTTAACATGAATTGATTAAATTATAATATGCGCAACATACGTTGAAAACATATAATAATAACTGTTAGCTCCATATTGGCTTAAATTTTATCCCAGTGGTCAGTAGAATCAGCCGGTTGGTGTACCCACTAAAAAGGCCCTGGGGAGAACACTGGGTATTAGTACATTATTGTATAACACTAGTCAGAATAAGCACTTTAGGCATGTTAAAGCATGTTGTATAGTAAAGGACAACATAAAAAAACAGAATTTATGCTTACCTGATAAATTACTTTCTCCAACGGTGTGTCCGGTCCACGTCATCATCCATTACTTGTGGGATATTCTCCTCCCCTACAGGGAAAGGCAAGGAGAGCACACAGCAAGAGCTGTCCATATAGCTCCCCCTCTGGCTCCGCCCCCCAGTCATTCGACCGACGGTTAGGAGAAAAAGGAGAAAACTATAGGGTGCCGTGGTGACTGTAGTGTATAAAGAAAAAGAAAAAATTTTCAAACCTGATTAAAAAACCAGGGCGGGCCGTGGACCGAACACACCGTTGGAGAAAGTAATTTATCTGGTAAGCATAAATTCTGTTTTCTCCAACATTTGTGTGTCCGGTCCACGGCGTCATCCATTACTTGTGGGAACCAATACCAAAGCTTTAGGACACGGATGAAGGGAGGGAGCAAATCAGGTTACCTAAACAGAAGGCACCACGGCTTGCAAAACCTTTCTCCCAAAAACAGCCTCCGAAGAAGCAAAAATATCAAATTTGTAAAATTTGGCAAAAGTGTGCAGAGAAGACCAAGTCGCTGCCTTACATATCTGATTAACAGAAGCCTCGTTCTTGAAGGCCCATGTGGAAGCCACAGCCCTAGTGGAGTGAGCTGTGATTCGTTCAGGAGGCTGCCGTCCGGCAGTCTCATAAGCCAATCGGATAATGCTTTTCAGCCAGAAAGAAAGAGAGGTAGCAATAGCTTTTTGTCCTCTCCTCTTACCAGAGTAAACGACAAACAAGGATGATGTTTGTCTAAAATTATTTGTTGCTTCTAAATAGAACTTTAAAGCACGGACTACATCTAAATTGTGTAACAAACGTTCCTTCTTTGAAACTGGATTTGGGCACAGAGAAGGAACAACTATTTCCTGGTTAATATTCTTGTTGGAAACAACTTTTGGAAGAAAACCAGGCTTGGTACGCAAAATAACCTTATCTGAATGGAACACCAGATAGGGTGGATCACACTGCAAAGCAGATAATTCAGAAACTCTTCTAGCAGAAGAAATAGCAACCAAAAACAGAACTTTCCAAGATAGCAACTTGATATCTATGGAATGTAAGGGTTCAAACGGAACCCCCTGAAGAACTGAAATAACTAAATTTAGACTCCAAGGAGGAGTCAAGGGTCTGTAAACAGGTTTGATTCTGACCAAAGCCTGTACAAAAGCTTGTACCTCTGGCACAGCTGCCAGTCGTTTGTATAACAAGACAGATAAAGCAGAAATCTGTCCTTTTAGAGAACTCGCTGACGATCCCTTATCCAAACCTTCTTGGAGAAAGGAGAGGATCTTAGGAATTTAATCTTACTCCAGGAGAATCCTTGGATTCACACCAACAGATATATCTTTTCCATATTTTATGGTAAATCTTTCTCGACACAGGTTTTCTGTCTTGGACCAGAGTATCTATCACTGAATCTGAAAACCCACGCTTGGATAAAATCAAACGTTCAATTTCCAAGCAGTCAGCTGCAGAGAAATTAGATTTGGATGTTCGAATGGACCTTGTACTAGAAGATCCTGTCTCAAAGGTAGCTTCCATGGTGGAGCCTATGACATATTCACCAGGTCTGTATACCAAGTCCTGCGCGGCCACGCAGGAGCTATCAGAATCACCGAGGCCTTCTCCTGTTTGATCCTGGCTACAAGCCTGGGAAGGAGAGGGTACGGTGGAAACGCATAAGCTAGGTTGAACGACCAAGGCGCCACTAATGCATCCACTAGAGTGGCCTTGGGATCCCTGGATCTGGACCCGTAGCAAGGAACCTTGAAGTTCTGATGAGACGCCATCAGATCCATGTCTGGAATGCCCCATAATTGAGTCAACTGGGCAAACACCTCCGGGTGGAGTTCCCACTCCCCCGGATAGAAAATCTGACGACTCAGATAATCCGCCTCCCAGTTGTCTACTCCTGGGATGTGGATTGCAGATAGGTGGCAGGAGTGATCCTCCGCCCATTTGATGATCTCGGATACCTCTCTCATCGCCAAGGAACTCCTTGTTCCTCCCTGATGGTTGATGTAAGCTACAGTCGTCATGTTATCTGACTAGAATCTTATGTATCCGGCCTTCGCTAGATGAGGCCAAGCCCGGAGAGCATTGAATATCGCTCTCAGTTCTAGGATGTTGATCGGGAGAAGAGACTCTTCCCGAGACCATAAACCCTGAGTTTTCAGGGAATCCCAGACCGCGCCCCAGCCTGATAGACTGGCGTCGGTCGTGACAATGACCCACTTTGGTCTGTAGAAACTCATTCCCTGAGACAGGTGATCCTGTCTCCTGGAGCATGCACAGTTGTAATGGTCTTAAACGAATTCGAGCAAAAGGAACTATGTCCATTGCTGCAACTATCAACCCTACTACTTCCATGCACTGAGCTATGGAAGACTGCAGAATAGAGAGAAGAACTTGACAAGCGTTTAGAAGCTTTGACTTTCTGACTTCTGTCAGGAAGATCTTCATTTCAAAAGAATCTATTATTGTTCCCAAAAAGGGAACTCTTGTCGACGGAGACAGGGAACACTTTTCTACATTCACCTTCCACCCGTGAGATCTGAGAAAGGCTAGAACAATGTCTGTATGAACCTTTGCCTTGGAAAGAGACGACGCTTGCATTAGAATGTCATCCAGATAAGGTGCCACTGCAATGCCCCTTGGTCCTAGAACCGCTAGAAGGGACCCGAGCACCTTTGTGAAAATTCTTGGAGAAGGCTAGTCCGAATGGGACAGCCACGAACTGATAATGTTTGTCCAGAAAGGCTAACCTTAGGAACTGATGATGATCTTTGTGGATAGGAATATGTAGATATGCATCCTTTAAATCCACGGTAGTCATATATTGACCCTCCTGGATTGTAGGTAAAATTGTTTGAATGGTTCCATTTTGAACGATGGAACTCTGAGAAATTTGTTTAGAATTTTTAAATCCAGAATTGGTCTGAAAGTTCCCTCTTTTTTGGGAACTACAAACAGATTTGAGTAAAAACCCCTGAACTTGTTCCACAGTTGGAACTGGGTGTATCACTCCCATCTTTAACAGGTCTTCTACACAATGTAAGAATGCCTGTCGACTTATTTCGTTTGAAGATAAGTGAGAAATGTGGAACCTTCCCCTTGGGGGTAGTTCCTTGAATTCTAGAAGATAACCCTGAGAGACTATTTCTAGTGTCCAGGGATCCTGAACATATCTTGCCCAGGCCTGAGCAAAGAGAGAGAGTCTGCCCCCTACTAGATCCGGTCCCGGATCGGGGGCTACCCCTTCATGCTGTCTTGGTAGCAGCAGCAGGCTTCTTGGCCTGTTTACCCTTATTCCAGCCTCGCATTGGTTTCCAAGCTGGTTTAGTCTGGGAAGCGTTACCCTCTTGTCTAGAGGCTGCCGAGTTAGAAGCCAGTCCGTTCCTGAAATTGCGAAAGGAACAAAAATTGGACTTATTCTTAGCCTTGAAAGGCCTATCCTGTGGGAGGGCATGGCCCTTTCCCCCAGTGATGTCTGAAATAATTTCTTTCAATTCTGGCCCAAAAAGGGTCTTACCTTTGAAAGGGATATTAAGCAATTTTGTCTTGGAAGATACATCCGCCGACCAAGACTTTAGCCAGAGCGCTCTGCGGGCCACAATTGCAAACCCTGAATTTTTCGCCGCTAATCTCGCTAACTGCAAAGCGGCGTCTAAAATAAAGGAATTAGCTAACTTAAGTGCATGAATTGTGTCCATCACTTCTTCATACGGAGTCTCCCTACTGAGCGACTTTTCCAGTTCCTCGAACCAGAACCACGCCGCTGTAGTGACAGGAATAATGCACGAAATAGGTTGAAGGAGGTAACCTTGCTGTACAAAAATCTTTTTAAGCAAACCCTGCAATTTTTCATCCATAGGGATCTTTGAAAGCACAATTGTCCTCAATGGGAATGGTCGTGCGTTTGGCTAGTGTAGAAACCGCCCCCTCGACCTTAGGGACTGTTTGCCATATGTCCTTCCTGGGGTCGACCATAGAGAACAATTTCTTAAATATAGGAGGAGGGACAAAAGGTATGCCTGGCTTCTCCCACTCCTTATTCACTATGTCCGCCACCCGTTTAGGTATCGGAAAGGCATCAGGGTGCACCGGGACCTCTAGGAACTTGTCCATCTTGCACAAGTTTTCTGGGATGACCAGATTGTCACAATCATCCAGAGTAGATAGCACCTCCTTAAGTAATGCGCAGAGATGCTCTGATTTAAATTTAAATGTCACAACATCAGGTTCTGCCTGCTGAGAAATTCTTCCTGTATCAGAAATTTCTCCATCTGAGAAACCCTCCCTCACTGCCACTTCAGACTGGTGTGAGGGTATGACAGAAAAATTATCATCAGCGCCCTCCTGCTCTACAGTGTTTAAAACAGAGCAATCGCGCTTTCTCTGAAATGCTGGCATTTTGGATAAAATATTAGCTATGGAGTTATCCATTACTGCCGTCAATTGTTGCATAGTAACAAGCATTGGCGCACTAGAAGTACTAGGGGTCGCCTGCGCGGGCATAACTGGTATAGACACAGAAGGAGAAGATGTAGAACTATCTCTACTTCCTTCATCTGAGGAATCATCCTGGGCAACCTTATTATTTGTGACAATACTGTCCTTACTGTGTTTGTACGCTATGGCACAATTATCACATATATTTGAAGGGGGAACCACATTGGCTTCCATACATACAGAACATGATCTATCAGAAGGTACAGACATGTTAAACAGGCTTAAACTGGTTAATAAAGTACAAAAACCGTTTTAAAACAAAACTGTTACTGTCTCTTTAAATGTTAAACAGGGCACACTTTATTACTGAATATGTGAAAAACTATGAAGGAATTATCCAATATTTACCAAATTTTCACCACAGTGTCTTAATGCATTCAAAGTATTGCACCACAATTTTCAAGCTGTTAACCCTTAAAATGTGGAAACAGGAGCCGTTTGCAATTTTAACCCCACTACAGTCCCAGCCACAGCCTTTGTTGTGACTTCAACTATCCCAGGGGGGTATTTCAAGCCTTCTAGGAACTTTTTCAGTGGACACCAGACCCTCTCACATGCATCTGCATGCACTGTACTTAAAAGAAACTGCACAATAATGGCGCGAAAATGAGGCTCTGCCTAATACAGTGAAAGGCCCTTCCTGACTGGGAAGGTGTCTTAACTAGTGCCTGGTGAAAAAAAACGTTCCCCAAATAATAAAAGTGTGAAATCCACTTCAAACTTTAAATAAAAACTTAAATAAACAATCGATTTAGCCCTTAAGAGTGTCCACCAGTTAATAGCCCATAATAAGCCCTTTATTCTTTCTAAGTCTAAGAAAATGGCTTACCGATCCCCATGAGGGAAAAATGACAGCCTTCCAGCATTACACAGTCTTGTTAGAAAATGGCTAGTCCATACCTTGAGCAGAAAAGTCTGCAAACTGTTCCCCCCAACTGAAGTTCTCTCATCTCAACAGTCCTGTGTGGGAACAGCAATTGATTTTAGTTACTGCTGCTAAAATCATACTCCTCTTTTAAACAGAACTCTTCATCTCTTTCTGTTTCAGAGTAAATAGTACATACCAGCACTATTTTAAAATAACAAACTCTTGATAGAAGAAATAAAAAACTACAACTAACACCACAAACTCCTCACCATCCCCGTGGAGATGCTACTTGTTCAGAGCGGCAAGGAGAATGACTGGGGGGCGGAGCCAGAGGGGGAGCTATATGGACAGCTCTTGCTGTGTGCTCTCCTTGCCTTTCCCTGTAGGGGAGGAGAATATCCCACAAGTAATGGATGACGCCGTGGACCGGACACACCAATGTTGGAGAAACATATTCTGAAAGAAGACACATACTACAGTAAATTTTCTTGCTGCCATGAAAACTGTAATTAAAACACCAAACTTAATATACATCTGTATAGTGTTGTATTATGCAAGTGAGAACCATTACTAAACATGTTAAGCCATGTTGTATGTTACATGATAAAGGTTAAAAAGTTTACCTCAGGAACTGATGTGCTGTTGTTGTCAGCAATTTTTTCACATTTAATTGAAAGCAAAACAGTTGCTAGTACCCAGTGAAACGTCTGAAATGCATTTTGTGACATTACAAGTCCTTTAGCAAAATGGGAACTAGCATTTATTTTAAACAGTTTTGACACATGCTGAAAGTGTAATGCCAACAAAAAAATTGTACTTCCAAAAGAAAAAAAATAATTGTGCAAGTGAAAAGTGTACTTCCAAAATATAAAATTGTATTTCCAAAAAAAGACTTGTATTTGTAATGAAAGATTTGCATTTAAAAAAAAATAATTGTATTTGTAAATTTAGATTTCTATACATATGTCACAATTTATGTACAATGATAAAGAATCACACACACTTGTCATTTTGACATCAATCTTATTCCATATTCTACAGGTTTTATTTTTAACAGAGATTATCACAACAATATAAACACATTTATTAATAAATGAAAAAAGCAACTTACAAAAGGTGGAGGCATCAGGGGAGGTACAGTAGGGAAAGGTGACGGCTGCCCGGGAGGAGCAGTTCCTGAGTCTGGCACTGACTGGAAGCAAAAATAAATAAATATATAAATATATATATATTAAATCAGCAGCAACTGTGTAATTGTCAACTGGTGAAACAGTAAATAAACACTTTGGGCTAGATTACAAGCGCTTTCGCTTGAGCGTAAACGTTGCTAGAAGTAATCTATTTATACGCATGGGATAGTTCGCATATTAGAAGTTGAAAGTAAAAGTTTTGCACGCAAGCGAAACCCAACGCGTGCTATCTTGAGGACTTCAGATGTCACTACTACGCTAACTTATTCTCCCCATAGACTTTAATAGAGAGTGTAGAAGAAGAAAAAAGCTACACTTACAGTTGAGGGAAAAAATTATTTGATCCCCTGCAGATTCTGTACATTTGCCCACTGACAAAGAAATGACCAGTCTATAATTTAAATGGTAGGTTTATTTGAACAGTGAGAGACAGAATAACAACCAGAATCCAGAAAAACGCAATTCAAAAAAGTTATAAATTGATTTGTATTTTAATGAGTGAAATAAGTATTTGACCCCTTTGCAAAACATTACTTAGTACTTGGTGGCAAAACTCTTGTTGGCAATCACAGAGGTCAGATGTTTCTTGTAGTTGGCCACCAGGTTTGCACACATCTCAGGAGGGATTTTTTTCCCACTCCTCTTTCAAGATCCTCTCCAAGTCATTAACCCCTTAATGACAACTGACGTACCAGGTACGTCATGCAAAAACGACCAGTTAATGACAATAGACGTACCTGGTACGTCAGTTGTCTAACAGAGTGCTGGAAGCGATCGCAATCGCTTCCAGCAGCTCTCAGGGTATTGCAGTGATGCCTCGATACGGAGGCATCCTGCAATACCTTTTTAGAAGACTCCGATACAGAGAGAGCCACTCTGTGGCCCTCTCTGCACCGGTAGCGATGGTGCTGTTCGTTGGTAATTGGGAGCGTAGCAGGGAGGCGGGTGGGCGGCCCATCGCTACCCAGCATCGGTTCCTGTGAGTGCAATGTGCACGCTGTGTGCCGGGAGCGTGCAGGGGGCCTGCGGGGGCGCGCGTGCATTAGCCACTGACACCAATGAGGAGGGAGAGGGGGGAAAAAAATATTACATTTTTTTTTTAAATATAAAAGGATCTGGGGGGGGGGGTATTGTGGGGGGGCTGCTACACTACAGAAAAAGTTTTAAAGTGCAAAATTAAAAAAAATACTTTTGTTTTTGGGGGCAAACTGGGTACTGGCAGACAGCTGCCAGTACCCAAGATGGCGGCAATTAGGTAGGGGAGAGGGTTAGAGAGCTGGGGGGGGGGGATCAGGGAGGTTGGGGGTTAAGGCAGGGGTCCATCACAGCTAAAATACTTTCTGCCAGTACTTAAGATGGCGGGGACAATTGTGGGGTGGGGGAGGGAAGAGAGCTGTTTGGGAGGGATCAGGGGGTGGGATGTGTCAGGTGGGAGGCTGATCTCTACCCTAAAGCTAAAATTAACCCTGCAAGCTCCCTACAAGCTACCTAATTAACCCCTTCACTGCTGAGCATAATTCACGTGTGGGCGCAGCAGCATTTAGTGGCCTTCTAATTACCAAAAAGCAACGCCAAAGCCATATAAGTCTGCTATTTCTGAGCAAAGGGGATCCCAGAGAAGCTTTTACAAGAATTTGTGCCATAATAGCACAAGCTGTTTGTAAATAATTTCAGTGAGAAACCTAAAATTGTGAAAAATGTAAAAAAAAAAAAAATTATTTGCTCGCATTTGGCGGTGAAATGGTGGCATGAAATATACCAAAATGGGCCTAGATCAATACTTGGGGTTGTCTACTACACTACACTAAAGCTAAAATTAACCCTACAAGCTCCCTAATTAACCCCTTCACTGCTGGGCAAAAAACACATGTGGTGCGCAGAGCCATATAAGTCTGATATTTCTGAACAAAGGGGATCCCAGAGAAGCATTTACAACCATTTTTGCCATAATTGCAGAAGCTGTTTGTAAATAATTTCAGTGGGAAACCTAAAGTTTTGGCATGAAATATACCAAAATGGACCTAGATCAATACTTTAGGTTGTCTTCTAAAAAAAAATATATACATGTCAAGGGTTATTCAGGTATTCCTGACAGATATCAGGGTTCCAATGTAACTAGCGCTAATTTTGAAAAAAAGTGGTTTGGAAATAGCAAAGTGCTACTTGTATTTATTGCCCTATAACTTGCAAAAAAAACATGTAAACATTGAGTATTTCTAAACTCAGGACAAAATTTAGAAACTATTTAGCATGGTTGTTTTTTGGTGATTATAGATGTGTAACAGATTTTGGGGGTCAAAGTTGTGTGTGTTTTTTTCCATTTTTTCCCTCATATTTTATAATTTTTTTTATAGTAAACTAGTCCAAAAAAGCCCGTTCACACGTGCCATTTTTTGCAGTACAGTGGTCCTACCCCTTGCGTTCTCTCCCTCCCACTCTCTTTTGCTTTCTCTCTCTCCCCCTCTCTTTTGCGCTCTCTCTCCCCCTCTCTTTTGAGCTCTCTCTCTCCCCCCTCTCTTTTCGCTCTCTCTCTCCCCCTCTCTTTTGCACTCTCTCTCTCCCCCCTCTTTTGCGCACTCTCTCTCTCTCCCTCTCTATCTCCCCTCTCTCTCTATCTCCCCTATCTCTTTCTCTCTCTCCCCTCTCTCTCTCCATCTCCCCTCTCTCTCTCTCTCCCCCCCCTCTCTCTCTCCCCCCTCGCTCTCTCTCCCCTCTCTCTCCCCTCTCCCTCTCTCTATCTCCCCTCTCTCACTCCCCTCTCTCTTCTCCTCTCTCTCTTCTCTCTCTCTCGCTCCCCTCTCTCTCTCCCCCCTCTCTCTCTCTCCTCTCTCTCGCTCCCCTCTCTCATCACTCCCCTCTCCTCTCTTCCCTCTCCTCTCTTCTCTCCCCCCTCTCTCTCTCCCCTCTCTCTCTCTCCCCTCTCGTCTCTCTCTCCCCCCTCTCTCTCTGTCTCTCTCTCTATCTCCCCCCTCTCTCTTTCTCTATACCCCCTCTTTCTCTCCCCTCTCTCTCTCTCCACATCTCCCCTCCCTATCTCTCTCTCCCCTCTCTCTCTCTCTCTCTCTCCCCCCTCTCTCCTCTCTCTATCTCCCCCCTCTGTCTCTCTCTCCCCTCTCTCTCCCCACCTCCCCCCTCTCTCTCTCCCCCCCCCCCTCTCTCTCTCCCCCTCTCTCTTTCTCTCTCCCCTCT